>NC_134271.1:141419307-141681807 GCF_031893055.1 Leptodactylus fuscus
GCTGACCGTCCTCTTTCTCGAAGTTCTCGCCGCAGCAGAGACAACAGCAACGCCGGGAGACGTTCGCCTTCTGGTCGCCATTTGCCATCCAGGCATCGCCGACGGGAGTCTTCTTCCAGGAGGAGTCGTGCTCGGTCTGGTTCCTCGGGTCATCGTCATAGCCGCAGGAGGGGGTCTTCGAGGGCATCTTCGCGTCCAAGGTCCAGATGTTCCAGAGATTCGTCTCGTCATCGTGGCAAGTCTGGGTCACCGGCCGAGTCCCGCAGATCGATCCCGATTTCTTCTCGTCATCCTTCTCCGGGGGCTGCCCATGGCTCTGCGGAACAGCCAGCCGCCACTGTCTCGTCTCCGGTTCCACCCACTTTGACATCAGGGGCCAAGACTTCCGGTGAGTTTCCTTGCCAACAACCTTGGTCTGCTTTCCCGTCTGTGTCCTCTCCTGATGATTTTGCGGCTGTTTTACGTAGGATGTTTTCTCAGAGCGATGCTGCCAGGGGACCGCAGGGTGCCCCGGCTGGGGTTGGGGGGGTTCCCCCTCCGGCGACGTGTCTACCTCAGGGCCTCACGTTCAGAGATTCCATTTTCTGTGGTGTGGCGCCCTTGGGTACGCATGTCCCTGCTGAAATGCGTCAGAAGATTGCTAGGCTTGAATATATTGATATATGGTCCCTCCTGTCGCCGGATTCGGTTACGGTTGACAAGGAGAGGACGTTTGAGAGGGGATCTGACCGCAAGCCGAAAGTTGCCAAGACGTTTGGCAATTGGTTGCAAGCGTTTTCGATTCTCTCTCACATTGTATGTCAACATCACCCGGCTTCCTGTCCGGATCTGTTTACATACTTGGACACGATTTATAGCGCCCACAAGCTGCACAGAGGTGCGGCTTGGTGGCGCTATGATGAAGAGTTTAGGCGTCGTCTGGCTTTGACTCCGGCCGTCGGTTGGGCCACCAAGGCCACCGACGTCTGGATTCAGTTGATCCTTTCACAGAGACCCCAGCGTTCCTTTCAGTCAGGGCCCGCAGGTGGGGGTTCGGCCCAAGGGTCAGTTCAGCATAGAGCCACGGGTTCCTGTTGGCTCTATAACGAGGGGCATTGTCGATTCTTCTCCGCTTGTAATTTTTGGCATGACTGCTCGGTCTGCGGTGGTTCCCACCCGGCGCTCAAGTGTTCCCGCCGAGGCAAGCAAGTATCCAAATTGGGTGCTGCCGGCGTCGGCGAGAACGCCAGTGAAAAAGGAAGCAATGTTGCCTTGGCTAAGTCTCTACCCCAGGAGGCGGGAAGCAGGGCTGTTAATTAGTGGTTTTTTTCATTCGGTTTTTTCATTCCGTTTCAGTTTTCTTCTTCTTCCTTTCTCTGCTCTAATTTAAAATCTGTTCTGGAGCTACCATCGGTAGCGTGGGAAAAGGTGATGAAGGAGGTGGAATGCGGTCGTATGGTTGGTCCTTTTGACGACCTTCCCTATTCTAATTTTAGGGTTTCCCCTTTGGGCTTGGTGCCCAAGAAGGAATCCGGGAAGTTCCGCCTCATTCATCACCTTTCTTTTCCACGTGGTGACTCGGTGAATGACGGCATCCCTAAGGAGGATGTGTCGGTTTCTTATACGTCTTTCGACAGGGCGGTAGACTTGGTTCGAAGGGCGGGGCCGGGTGCCCTTTTGGCCAAGTCGGATATTGAATCCGCTTTCCGTTTATTGCCCATCCATCCCGATTGCTTTCATCTTTTGGGTTGCTGTTTGGAGGGCAAGTTTTTTGTTGACACTTGTTTACCGATGGGTTGCTCAATTTCCTGTTATTTTTTCGAAATTTTCAGTTCTTTTCATGAGTGGGTAGTGCGTTATGAGACGGGTTACGCGTCTATAATTCACTACCTGGACGATTTTTTGTTTGTTGGTCCGTCTGATTCACCCATCTGTGCTTATTTGCTCCATTCCTTTAAGAAAGTGATGGAACATTTTGGTGTGCCGTTGTCTGCAGAGAAGACGGTCGGTCCTGTGACTTCTCTTTCTTTTTTAGGAATTGAGTTAGATTCTGTGTCGATGGTTTTCCGCTTGCCAGCGGATAAGTTGTTGCGTCTACAGGCGGCGGTCCAAGAATCTGTCCGGTCTAAGAAAGTTACATTGCATCAGATGCAAGTTTTGTTGGGTTTGCTGAATTTTGCGTGTCGGGTGATCCCGATGGGCAGATCCTTTTGCCGCCGTCTGTCTTTAGCAACAAAAGGGGTGCAGCTTCCTCATCATTTCATTAGGATAACTAGACCATTGCGTGAGGATTTGTTAGTTTGGCAGGAGTTTTTGGTGTCGTTTAATGGGTCGGCTATCTGTCAGTCTGCAGAAGTGTCTAGTCAGGAAATTTCTCTGTTTACCGACGCGGCGGGCAGTGATGGCTTTGCTGCGGTGTTTGGCAACAGTTGGTGTAGGGGTTCTTGGCCTTTGTCCTGGAGCAGCTTGGGCCTTGTCAAGAATTTGACATTGCTCGAATCGTTTCCCATTGTGGTTGCTGTGGAAATTTGGGGACAGTGCTTCATCAATTGTAAGGTTTGTTTTTGCATCCTTTGGCGGACGAAGTCGGGGTGGAATGCCCGGGATACTTATGGAGGCTGATAGATCTTGCTTGATTGGTTTGTTGCGAGGGTCAGTGGCTTCTTCAACTTGGAGCGGTCACCAAAAGGCCTGGGAGGAATGGCTGTCCTTCTCTGGCGGAGTAATACCTGCAGAGGACGGTCTTCTTCTCCCGGTTACCTTGGATTTCCTGAGCCGGCTGCGCCTTAGGGGCGCTTCGGCAGTGATGGCGAGAAAGAGTTTGGCTGGCATCGCTTTCATGCTGAAGTTGAATGGTCGTGTGGATGTGACCAAGCAGTTTTTGGTGAAGCAGGTTCTGAAGGGCTGGTCTAAGGAAGTTGTGAGTCGGGATTCCAGGCGGCCTGTGTCTTTGCATCTGTTGGAACGTTTGATTGGAGTGTTGGAAGTTGTTTGTCGTGACGAGTATGAGACTGTTTTGTTTAGAGCTGCTTTCTCCCTTGCTTTTTATGGGGCTTTGCGCATAGGTGAGCTGGTTCCGGTTAGCAGTAAGCGGGCTGGTGGTTTGAGTGCCATGGATGTGTTGCTTGCGGACGACGCGGTTCGGGTTTGTGTGCGTCGGTCCAAGACGGACCTTTATGGGAGAGGTACGTGGTTGTCTTTGAGGATGGTTGGCTCTGTGTCTTGTCCGGTCGGATGTGTGCGAGAGTTTGTGAAGGTGCGTGTGGGTGGGCAGTGCTTCTTGTCCCATAAGTCGGGCCTTTCTCTAACTAGGTTTCAGTTTTCCTCCGTTTTTAAATCTTGTTTGGCCAGTTTGGGGTTAGTTCCTTCTGACTTTGGGACTCATTCTTTCAGGATTGGGGCCGCTACTGTGGCGGATGCTTGTGGTATGGATGGTGACAGTGTGAAGCGTTTGGGGAGATGGCGCTCGGATTGTTATCGTTCCTATATTCGTCCGGATTTACTTACTGATTGACTGTCGTGTTTTTCCTATTTTGTGGTATTTTCTTTGTTTCAGATAATCGGTTGGTTCCAGTTCTTTTGGTGGGTCACTCGTACATCTATTGGGCCCACAAGCGGGCTGCCGTGCGTCCTGGTGGTCTGTCTTTGGGTCTGCGCGGAATCGATGTTCAGTGGTCCGGCGTTAGAGGTTTGAAATGGTTGAACATCCTTCCCGCTGTGGCTGCTCTCAGTGGGCCCATTTCGGGTGAGGCCGTTTTGCTCATTCATGCTGGGGGAAATGATTTAGGGAAGGTGAAATTGGGGGATTTGATAGCGGTTATTAAGCAGGACTTCTCGCGTTTTTCTCAATTTTTTGATAAGGTGGTTTTAGTCTGGTCGGAAGTGGTACCGCGAAAGTATTGGCAAGGTGCGCGCGATATGGCAGCATTGGAGAGATCGCGGAGATTGCTTAACCTGAGGGTTTCTAGACACGTCAAGGCCCTTGGGGGGGTGGCGGTGCGCCACACTGAATTGGAAGGCGATAATGGCCGCCTTCTTCTCAGGGATGGGGTTCATTTGAACCCCATTGGCCTTGATATATTTTTGTCAGGCCTGCAAGAAGGTGTGGAGAAGGCTGTTGTCTTGTTGGGTGGGATTGGTCCCAGGCAATCGTAGGTCTACATTGCCTGCTCCTGTGGCGGGAGGCCATGCCCCGCGGAAGGGAGGAGTTTGCCCACAAGTCTGCTGTTCACCAGTGGGCAACCTCTGGAGGAGTCTTGAAGAAGAAGGCGGGGCATGATGAGGTTTCCATTTTTGTAAATGTTGTTAATAATTTGTTAATTTATAATTAAACAAGCTGTGGCCAATCCCAGTTTAAACCACACCACGGCCTCTGTGTGTTTTTTCTATTGTTAGGAGGTGTCTGAAGGGGTAGAGAGGTATCATTTAATGTCATCCCAATAGTCTAGGGGAAATAGAGGATTTCTGTGTCACTAGTATGATATACGGTACAGAGGTCTATTGGCAGATGGTCTTGTATACCTTCTGGGGGTAGGGGCTGGAGCGTTTATGACACAGTGTACAGATGTCTATTGGCAGCTGATGTCACAGTATGCAGTACACAGCTCCTCCCCGCACTCTCTATATTCATGTGTCTGACACAGTGTACAGATGTCTATTGGCTGGTGAGGTCGCAGTATAAACAGCCGCCCCTCCCCAGCACATGAAGCCCTTTTCCTCCTTATTATTCTCTTGTAGTTCCTCTTTGTGTTATTTGCTCTTTGCTTCTTTCTATGTCACCCTAGACCCCCGCATCTCCTGATCATATATCCAGTGTTGTCTCCTTTCTTATATTGCTATTATATTGTCCCTGACATTACCAGCAATGTCTGATATTTACAATGCCGGGGTCCTTGCTGGGTCACATCCAGATCTCTGACCAGTTTTTCGGGAATATCTTGGGGCTGGTCCCTGTACTGAGCTGCTATGGTGGGATGTATCCTACAAGTTCTGTCTGTTCTGCTGGCTGCAAATCTCATCATCTCAGAAGGTAAGTGTCCTGTAACGTCTCTGTAACCCTTCATGGGTCTGATTGACTCTTTGTTTTCTATATAAAACCAATTTTAGGCGTTATCTGCAGCGCACATGTGATCCTGACCTTAGAGTCATTGTTCCTTTGGTAGGGTGCGGAGATTTGCTCTATTTATAACTTTTTGACATTTTGCTAAAGGACGCATTCACTTGGTTGCAATAGAATTTGTATGAAGACTGCATAGAAAAAAACTACTTGCATTGTGATACATTTTTCAGGGCAGTTTCTTAATTTTACAGGCGACACATTTCTTTAAAGGGGCTGTCCCATTAAAGACACTTATCCACTATCCAAGGGTCACATCGCTGGAGATCTCGTTGCATTGTTTCTTCCCCTATTAAATATATACGGTCACTCTCGCATTTCCACAGCTAAAATGAACACCCCGTGTTTTTCAAAAATGCACAAGTTTTCGATAAAGCAGCTTTTTTTGTTCCCACAATGTTTGGGTGAGAGTAACCAAAATCTCATTCACTTTGCTGGTACTCTAAAATGCTGTAAAATGCATATATATATATATATATATATATATATATATATATATATTTTTTTTAACTGCCCCCATGTGCACCGTAGGAATACACAATAAGGGAGCCCCACGGGACGTAAATGCTGCGATTTAAAATCACAGCATTTTACAGTGCAAGCAAAGGGGATGGGACTCCGATGCCCCCTTGTGGAAGAAATCGCAGTGTGGACACGCTGCGATTTGCAAAGCCGTTGCGGCTTTGCAAATCGCAGCATGTCAATTATATTTACGGAAATGCCGGTGGCTTTCCCGTAGATATAATGTTAAGGGAAAGTCTGCAGAGGAAAACTCTGTGAACTTTCTCTTAAAAGCGCTGCGGAAAGAACCGCAATACGATCACGCAATGCTAAAGCGCTGCGATTACGGCCCGTGGGGCCTTAGCCTAAACCAAGCGTCAGTGAGTTTTTGTCTGCGGATTTTGATGCTTTTCCCTGCGTTTCTGCAGAGTTTCCGCGACACATTTATCATGCTGCGTTTTTGCTGCAGTTTTCACACTTTGCATAGAAATCTATGGAGCGAAAAACTCAGCGTTTCCGCAACTATAATTGACAAGCTGCGTTTTTCAAAATCGCAACTTTTCCGCATTGTAGGGCTAGGATTAGACAAAATTGCATTCACTATGCTGGTACTGTAGAAAGCAGCGTTTTTTTCTACTGTGTTTCCGCAATGCACAATGTGTATCACATTGAACGCTATAGAGAAAAAAGCAGCCCATTCATTCCTATGGGGAGCGCACGTAGGCCGGCTCCCATAAAAAGCAATGGGATCTGTTTTAACGCCGCTGATACGGAACGTGTTACACGTTCAGAATCAGCGAGCGTATACTCCGTGTGAAGGGGCCTTAAAAGAGGGTTCTTACCAAACTGTTGGACCCGTTTAAGAAAGTCATGAGTGTAACCAGGGCTTGTGTCAGCACCCGGCAAACCTGGGCAAGTGCTGGGGCGCCAAGCTCCTGAGGGGGCCCACTGGGCTGCCGGGTGTTGACTTAATTATTTTTTCACTTGCTTCATAACCAAACACGACCGTGGCATCCAAGGGGTTCTGCCATGTTGACGCATCCCTCAGCAACTCCCGCGATGAGTTCGAGGGGTCTGGCCAGTGACCCCAGCCTGCCTGGAGTCCCCCGTTACCTGGTTGATCCTGCCAGGACCTCAGGAAGTCAGCCTATGCTTCTACATAGGCTAACTTCTTCTATAGACTGCAATACACACGCAGTCTGTGTCTTGTGGTCTATAGGGTTTTGTGGTCTATGAAAAAAATTAAAAACTGAAAATAAAGTGTATGAAAAAAATTATTGTTATAAAGCCCCCAAATTTCCCTTTTTCTATAGAAAATGAATTACATAAAAAAAAACAACTAAAAATTAATAAAAGCAATGCATATTTCGATTCTTCGTGTCCGTAATAAAACAACCTGTACAATAAAACTGAAATTATATTTAATGTACACAGTGGATGTCGGGGAAAAAATGGAAAAAACCCACTGGAAGTAGAGATTTTTCGCCATCTCACCTTACAATATATGCTATAAAAAGTGATCAAAAAGTCATATGTACCCCAAAATTGTACAAATATAAAGCACACGTTGTCCCGCAAAAAATAAGTCCTCAACCAACTCAGTCAACCGAAAAATAAAAATGTTACACCTCTCAGAAGATGGCGATGCAAAAATCACTGATTTATGTCCCCAAATGTTTTTGTTCTGCAGAATTAGTATAGCATAAAAAATAATATAAATGAGGTATCGCCGTAATCGTACCGACCCGCAGAAGGTAAAACGCAATGCCAGATTGAATTAATTTTAAGTCCAGCAAGGAGGATTTAATAAAATGTATTCAATAAGTCGTAGACACCCAATTATGGTGTCATTACAAAATACATCTCATCCCGCAAACAACAAGCCCTTATATGGCCGCGTCACCAGAAAAATAAAGAAAATATAACATCTAGTAATGCAAGAACAAAAGCCCAAAATCATCAAATTATTAGAACACAACTGGCTGTGGCAGGAAGGGAATATATAAGCGATGTAATTGTATATCAGGGGACACCCCATATTTACAGCTTATGAGGGAAAATATACCAGAAGTGACCCCCAAAGTGACCCCCCCCCCAATAATAGGAGCTACTGCGGAGATAAAAGGGAATTTGGTGTTCTCAATGTACTCCGCACAGTTTACAAATGCAGTTACCGGCACCGATATCTCCAGCCTCTGGGGCACAGAATGGGAAAGCCGACAGTGTACTGAATTCAGCGCACTGTCAGCTTTCTAGAGGTATATAAAACCGCATGTGCCTGAGGACATGAATGGTCCTCTTTAATTGGGGCGTTATACTATGTGGTGGCCAGGAAAGGGGGCGTAATGCCATGGGGGGACCCAAGTCAAAAGTATGCCATGGGGCCAAGTCGAGTCTTTGCTAGTTAAGTCCCTTTATATATTTATTATACCCTGTCTGTGTATATATTTATATATGTATCTGTGGAAGAAGGGGGGGGGGGCACTCAGTCTCTGCACTGAGCGTTCATTGTACTATTAACAGAATCAGGTCCTGTTCTCATGGTTCAACGGATTTCGCCCCCAAACAATTAGTGCACACAGTATTATGTCCCATAGTGGCCCCTGCACACAGTATTATCCCCCATAGTGGCCCCTGCACACAGTATTATCCCCCATAGTGGCCCCTGCACACAGTATTATCCCCCATAGTGGCCCCTGCACACAGTATTATGTCCCATAGTGGCCCCTGCACACAGTATTATCCCCCATAGTGGCCCCTGCACACAGTATTATCCCCCATAGTGGCCCCTGCACACAGTATTATCCCCCATAGTGGCCCCTGCACACAGTATTATCCCCCATAGTGGCCCCTGCACACAGTATTATGCCCCATAGTGGCCCCTGCACACAGTATTATGCCCCATAGTGGCCCCTGCACACAGTATTATCCCCCATAGTGGACCCTGCACACAGTATTATCCCCCATAGTGGCCCCTGCACACAGTATTATGTCCCTTAGTGGCCCCTGTATATAGTATTATGTCCCTTAGTGGCCCCTGTACATAGTATTATGTCCCATAGTGGCCCCTGCACACAGTATTATGTCCCATAGTGGCCCCTGCACACAGTATTATGTTCCTTAGTGGCCCCTGCACACAGTATTATGTCCCATAGTGGCCCCTGTACACAGTATTATCCCCCATAGTGGCCCCTGCACACAGTATTATACCCCATAGTGGCCCCTGCACACAGTATTATGTCCCTTAGTGGCCCCTTCACACAGTATTATGTCCCATAGTGGCCCCTGCACACAGTATTATGTCCCCTAGTGGCCCCTGTACACAGTATTATGTCCCTTAGTGGCCCCTTCACACAGTATTATGTCCCATAGTGGCCCCTGCACACAGTATTATCCCCCATAGTGGCCCCTTCACACAGTATTTTGCCCCATAGTGGCCCCTTCACTCATTATTATACCCGATAGTGGCCCCTTCACTCAGTATTATACTCCATAGTGGCCCCTGCACACAGTATTATCCCCCATAGTGGCCCCTGCACACAGTATTATGTCCCTTAGTGGCCCCTGCACACAGTATTATGTCCCATAGTGGCCCCTGCACACAGTATTATGTCCCCTAGTGGCCCCTGTACACAGTATTATGTCCCTTAGTGGCCCCTGCACACAGTATTATGTCCCATAGTGACCCCTGCACACAGTATTATGCCCCATAGTGGCCCCTGCACACAGTATTATCCCCCATAGTGGCCCCTGCACACAGTATTTTGCCCCATAGTGGCCCCTTCACTCAGTATTATACCCGATAGTGGCCCCTTCACTCAGTATTATACTCCATAGTGGCCCCTGCACACAGTATTATCCCCCATAGTGGCCCCTGCACACAGTATTATGCCCCCTAGTGGCCCCTGCACACAGTATTATGCTCCACTGTGAACACCCATTAACAATTATTATACTCTGAGGTCTTTTCAGACCCTAGAGTATAATAATTGGAGACCGATAGGGGGATACAAACATAAACACTGTTACTTACCTATCCCTGCGCTCCCCGCTGTCGGCTATCTTCAATGACGTCAGGGAGGTCACGTGACCAGGGGCCTGAGTTGCGACGCAGGCCCCGGTCATGTGACGTCTGAGACGTCACACAAGTAGGCCCTGAAGCCTTCGCGGAGCGTGGAGAGGTAAGTAACACTGTTTGTTATGTTCGCTTACCTCTTCCAGGCCTCCGATCATTATACTCGGGGGTCTGAAAAGTGGTAGTGGCTGTCGCCGGGCCCCCTAATGTCCCAGGCCCTGTGGCAGCTGCCTCCGTTACATCCCCGGTAGTTACGCCACTGGGTTAAACCCATTTATTTTGGCCTAATCTGCATTGGAAAGCCGCAAGGGCCTGCTGATGCTCTGTATACTCTGTGTCCACCACCGTGAGCCGGAGGAGCAGAAAATAAAAAGAAATCCGGGGCAGATGTCCACCTAAAATTCCTCTTTACTTTCTGATGTCTGAACAGGTTCTATTTACTTATATGGAATGAACTGTATTACATTCCACTCCAGTAGTCCGCCTCAGCAAAAAGAAACACCTATTTGTGCATGGGTTCCTCCAAAAGGGGCCCACTGCTCCTCTGTCAGCCAGAGGCCCACAAAAACCTAGAGCCAGATCTGGGTGTAAGGGTAAGTTCACACAGGGTTTTTCCGATCCAAAAACCAGGTAGCCATGACTGAAAGCCGATGCACTGCACTGGCATCCAGCCGCGCACTCTGCTCCGGATTAGTCCGGAGGAGGGTGTGTCTTCTGGCCAAATCGCGCGGCGACTCGTCTTGAAGAATGAGCACCTCGCTTCTTTTTTCCTGGAGCTGGAATAAAGACCTAAGCGGCTCCCATTGATTTTGGTCAGGGTTTTGAGGTGATTACGGCCTCAAAACCCTGACCAAAAAACTCTGTGTGAACCCTAACTGTTCCAGCTTTCTTGCTCATGATTTTCCCGTGGTAAATTTAAGCAATTGAAGTTCTCACACACCCTTCTCAGCTTCCGACAGGTTCCTGCAAGAACATTTATACTTAGATCTTGGAAGAACAAAGAGCCCCATCCAAAACTGAATAATTTGCATCTTTAACTAATTAAACACAAAGAATTTGACTTTGAACGTGCCCCATAGGCTTTCATTAAAAGGGTGTCTAACTAAGTGGTGGACCCAATTAAGTAAGTGATGGGTGTGACTCTTCCGAATGAACCATTGGCTCTCTTGCTCTTGGAAAGTATAGTATGCATCTGCCATGAGGCAGACACTGTCTCGGGTAACTTTCTTAGGAGGGAGGCAAAGGGCGTAGCTGACACCCACAATTATTTATGTAATGGCATATAAAATAATATTGAAGCTGACAAAATCTGATACGGAACCCATGGGAATCCAATCTAAGCTGTCTTACATTGTCTCCTTTCTATAGGAAACACATTTTATTTGTCACTGGTGTCAGGTATCTGTTGCAAGGTGTAACTTGAAGCCCCTGGGTTCCAATCAGGGTTGGGTTATAGAAAGGGCACAAGGGGCACTTGCCCAAGGGTTCCAATCACGGTTGGGTTATAGAAAGGGCACAAGGGGCATTTGCCCAAGGGTTCCAATCAGGGTTGGGTTATAGAAAGGGCACAAGGGGCACTGGCCCAAGGGTTCCAATCAGGGTTGGGTTATAGAAAGGGCACAAGGGGCATTTGCCCAAGGGCTCCAATCAGGGTTGAGTTATAGATAGGGCACAAGGGACACTTGCCCAAGGCCCTTCACCACCTTGAAGAGCTAAGGGTTCCAATGCGCCAACATTTTCTAGTTTGACAGTCATTGTTCACTGGTCTGGGTCCAGGAAGTTAAGTTGTGGAGCCCTATCAAATCTTTTGCCCAGGGATCTCCATTATGGCCCTGACCCCAGTGCAAAATATATAACAAGTCTACCAACTTACATGCGTCATTTAAGGGTAAGTTCTGAGGCTGTCTCAGGTTCTGGACCAAAATACGGGTAGCTGTGACTGGATACCACTGCAATGCACCGGCACCCAGTCGCGCACTCCGCTTTGGATTAGGCCCAAATGAATGGGCCTAGTCGGGAGTGTCTTCAGGCGGATTTCGTGAGGCGAATCCACCTGAAAGAAATAACTGACCGGCTCCCATTGATTTCAATGGGAGCTGTCTTTTTGGTCAGGATTTTGAGGCGGATACAGCCTCAATATCCTGACCAAAATACCCCATGTGAACTCACCCTAAGGACGCCCTCACGTACAAGGTTTTGTATTGCGACTACTACGGCCCTGGTCACAGACTCTTCATTCCTGGGGGAATTCACTTCTAAGTGGCAGACATATCGTATACAAGTGGCCCTGTAGGCAGTAGGGCCCACTTCTGTAAAGTAAAAATATATTGTTTCCTATTGACTCATGAACAAGATGCAAGCTACTCGTGGACAGGCACATCGGTGAGGGATTTTGTGTAGCACCATTAGGTCTTCTCCCGGGTTGGTCTTTCAATCATCGGCAGCTGCAGTATATATGTGGTCCTTGTCTGGTACCACAAAGCCACTGATAATATAGGGTTGATGAAGAAGGGAAGACTTGTGGGCAGAAAACGTAGAGTTGCATAGAATGGATTGGAAGCCATGGAGGGGGGTGTTCCATTGTGATGGGGCAATATATTAGTCTGGGTAGGAGGAACACAGAGCTGGCAGCCAACTACTATGTTGGCCCATATGGCATCTGCTCCAATGGATACAGTCTGGACCTGTAATTGGTCCAAAGATGAATTTTCATTTGTCTAAACAAGTATACTGTAATGTTCTGTCCATTGAGCGCTCTGTTTGTCTTATATTTTCAGATAAACCGTACGTCCCTCTCCCAGTACATGGAGTAATAAACCAATCTATGGATCTGACACTGGACGTGACTGGGATTATACAAGAAATCTACTGGACTTACAAGACATATATTCTGGCTCATATCACTAATAATCACCTGAATATAAAAAATGAGGATTTTGCTAATAGACTGGAGACCCTGAACAGCAGCACAATACTGAGGATCACTAACCTGAGGAAGGAAGATGGCGGCATATATACTGTATCTGTACATTTTATACTCAAGAAAATATATAAGACATCCTATAGCCTGACTGTATATGGTAGGTTCCTCATGGGTCTCACACTTGCACCAGGTGTCTGATGTGTGCATTCCTTTGGGTTCCTGTCTTCAGCCTGCGGCCTGTCCGCGGAAAAACCAGTTTTTTTTAGCTTGACACAAAATCGGACATGCAGGACTTTGTGTGCAGCTAAAATAAAACTGTTTCCCCGTGGATAGGCCGCAAGAGGAATGGATTTTAAAGCTGACTGTCGGGTTTCCGTCCCCTGTCCAGTTTCGCTGGGGCTGAAGACGGAAACTCTCCTAAGCCCCGCCCCTCTCCCGGCTATTATTATAGAGAAGGCAGGGCTTAGGAGAGTGTGGGCGGGGAGTCTCCCCGCCCAGTGCCCGCTCACACTCTCCTAAGCCCTGCCTTCTCTATAATAATAGTCGGGGAGAGGGGAGCAGGTCGTTCTGAAACCGGGACCATGGACCAAAGTGGACCAAGAGCAAAGAGCTGCAGGTAAGCGGACACCGGGGGGAGGGGCTTAATCACTACACAGCGTGGGGTACATGCTGTGTAGTGAATAGGATAATCTCCCACACTGCACACTCAGCTGGATATTCCTTTAGTAGTTCCGAGCCATAGGAATGCATTGACCAGTGTTGATTGGCCAGTGTACGGGCATTTGGCCAATCAACGCTGGTCAATGCATTCCTATGGGAAAAAGTCAGCTCGCACATATCGCAAGCTGACGGGGATCCCGACAAGATAGAGCCCCAAAGAGCTGGGTGAGTGACATTATGGGGCATAATACTGTGTGCAGGGGCCACTATGGGGGATAATACTGTGTGCAGGGGCCACTATGGGGGATAATACTGTGTGCAGGGGACACTATGGGGCATAATACTGTGTGCAGGGGCCACTATGGGGGATAATACTGTGTGTAGGGGACACTATGGGGCATAATACTGTGTGCAGGGGCCACTATGGGGGATAATACTGTGTGCAGGGGCCACTATGGGGCATAATACTGTGTGCAGGGGCCACTATGGGACATAATACTGTGTGCAGGGGCCACTATGGGACATAATACTGTGTGCAGGGGCCACTATGGGGGATAATACTGTGTGCAGGGGCCACTATGGGGCATAATACTGTGTGCAGGGGCCACTATGGGGGATAATACTGTGTGCAGGGGCCACTATGGGGGATAATACTGTGTGCAGGGGATACTATGGGGCATAATACTGTGTGCAGGGGCCACTATGGGACATAATACTGTGTGCAGGGGCCACTATGGGGGATAATACTGTGTGCAGGGGCCACTATGGGGCATAATACTGTGTGCAGGGGCCACTAAGGGACATTATACTGTGTACAGAGGCCACTATGGAGCATAATACTGTGTGCAGGGGCCACTAAGGGACATTATACTGTGTACAGGGGCCACTATGGGGCATAATACTGTGTGAAGGGGTCACTATGGGGCATAATACTGTGTGAAGGGGTCACTATGGGGCATAGAGCATGCAGGAATGTGTGGGGGGGTCGGTCGGTGGGGGTCTTCGGCGTCGGTCAAAGGGGGGGGGGGCCCATGTCAAAAGTTTGCCATGGGGCCCCGCCTTTCCTGGTTATGAGTACATTATGCATGTAAAGAAAAATTTGAAGGAGCATTTGAAAACTTTTTGACCTGTTGAGTCTGTGGCTTAACTACCAGGCTGTCTGCCTTCTACACAGAAGATCATGGGATTGAGACTCAGGACTGACCTAATGAAATGCTATAAACTCTTTTGCAGCTTTGGTAGTGAGTATTGACATGCCTACAGCAGAGTGAAATTCAGTAGCGAATATGCGAAGCGGCCAAAAAAAAAAAATAGGATTACCTTGTAAAAAAAATGGGTGCGTTAATATATGTGCATTTGTCCGTCTAAAAATTGCAAGGAAGAGGGGCCACACGGTGGCTCAGTGGTTAGCACTGCAGCCTTGCAGCGTTGGAGCCCTGGTGTTCAAATCCCGCCATGGGCAAAAAACCATCTGCAAGGAGATTGTATGTTCTCCCTGTGTTTGCATGGATTTCCATCCCATATTCCAAAAAAAAAAAGACATACTGATAGGGAAAAATGTACATTGTGAGCTCTATGTGAGGCTCACAATCTACATTAAAAAAAAAAAAAAAAAAAAAAATTGGAAGGAAGGCAATGGAAATAATACTTTGCAATAAGGGCTCAATACATTTAGTCAGAGATTTCCTATTTTCTTGTTACAGATCCCGTTCCCTCTCCGGATATAAGGACTGAAGTGAAGGAGGACACCACAGACCGGTGTAATGTCACTCTTCATTGTTCTGTCCCATCCAATACATCAGATTTCTCCTATACATGGAAATACAGACACCGGGACCCTGGGTATCAGCGGTATAATAATGGAAGCTCCATCCAGATCTCAGTACGACCAGACCACCAGGACATGGAACTACTGTGTATAGTCCACAACCCGGCCGACCAGAAGAGCGTTTCCTCTAATGTACGACACATCTGCCCTCATCTTGTCGCTTTAAACCGAAACAACGGTGGTAAGAAAGTGATGATGTATATACCTGCTGAACAGGGAGTTCCCAAGGGACCAGGCTCCACGGGGATTACTAGCAAAGTAGGACCCCTTGAGTCTCAATATGATATTCTGGTATCAGATTGTGGAGCCTCAGGTCACGGTCCAAAAGACGGGTTGCCGTGACTGAAAGCCGATGCACTGCACTGGCATCTAGTCGTGCACTCCGCTCCAGAGTAGGCCCAATGAATGGGGTTATGAACTAGTATACACCAGTGCATTCAGTGGCGTAAGTACCGGGGTAGCAGCTGCCACAGGCCCAGGACATTAGGGGCCCAACGAGGTTTTTTTTTGCCTTAATAGACCGCTTCCGGCTGGAGTTACTACAGCTGGTAATAGGCTCTATTTACTTACTGATCCTGGCAGGGGCCGGGATCAGTAAGTGACGCCACGGACCCCACAAACACTTTTATTATACTTGGGGTTCTTTTCAGACCCCCGAGTATAATGATTGGAGGCCCGGGAGAGGTAAGCGAACATAACAAACTGGCAGACTTCGGGCCTAGTTGTGTTGCCCTGCAGGTTCTGTGGATGAATCAGCTGTGTAAATCACCGGAAGATCAAGTGGGACATGTTTGTTCCTCGAAAACAATGGGAAGCAGATTCCAGTTGACCTTGAAGTTGAGTCAAAATTTACTTCAAAATCAGCAATAATTTCCTGGGTTGCACCTTTTGGCCGGGTTCACATGGAGTATTCTGGCTCGTCATTTGGTACGTAGACACCGCGGGAGGATTTGCGGGCCGTATACGCTCCCATTGTTTTCAATGGGAGCCGGTACCGTACACGCGGCACTATTTTGCAGCCGTGATTTTGCGGCGGCCGCAAAATAGCGCCGCGTGTATGGTACCGGCTCCCATTGAAAACAATGGGAGCGTATACGGCCCGCAAATCCTCCTGCGGCGTCTACGTACCAAATGACAAGCCAGAATACTCTGTGTGAACCCGGCCTTTCACCCCACTCTCAGGATCTGTTTTGGGGTTTTTTTGCAAGGGATCCTTGAGTCATGACCCCAAAGTAGCCTTGGATTGGAATCAGTAACGTAGAAATGTAGTCAGGAACCAACACGTAGGAAAGAGAAGTAATGGGGATGAAGATCGTGACCTAGTCTAGAGCAGATTGAGGTCGATATTAAATGGAACCACAAATACCAGGCAGAAATCGGGGATATGTAAGTGCTTAGCCCCAAAAAACTGACCTACTTTGCTCCAGTTTGCCAATGGATGGATATGGCATCCATGGGCCTATCGATGGCTACCTTTGCTGCCATCCCTTACATCATATTAAGCTCTATTTTAGGAGAACATTTCGGGGCATGTCCATTACTATACTGTGTAGTGGGTGCTCTGCAGCTTACTATATACTGTGTTATACAGATCAATGTACTGTATTGCCACATGTATACTGTATATAACACATTATAATACCTCTTCTTACTCTTTACAGGTAAAGGACGTCACTATTACATGTTGCATATATTACTTACATGTGGGTTAGTAAGCTTGGTTATGGTCCTTGGATGGTTTCTTTATAAAAGGATTAAAATAAGGGAAAAAGCTAAAGAGAGAAGGAGACAAGGTAATCCTATTAATATTATAAATGTGAAAGTTTGTGTGTTTGGATGTTTGTTCCTCAATCACAGCCAAATGGCTGAACGGATTTAGGTAGGGCATGCTGTCTGCAGGGATCAGGGCCTTTCACAGTGCATGGGGGGAGGGAGGAGGGATGTTGGGGCTCCATGGATGAACAGGGTTGTTGGGGGGGGGGTAAGGGGAAAGGGATGTTGGGGGTCCATGGATGCAGAGGGTTGTTGGGGGAGGGAGGGAGAAAGGGATGTTGGAGGTCCAGTGGGGAAAGGGGAGCCAGGTATTCAAGGGTGGCCACGCAGGGAACTGTGGTAGGGGTGCAGCGGGGGTGCTTTGCATATCTTCAACCCGCGGGGGCCATTGTCGCGAGACGCGGAGAGGGGTCGGTGGAGCGTTCCGCCAGGACTGGCGGCAAAGAGTGCACCACAGCGGGGGAGACACATGGGGGGGTGCGTTGAAGACGGTAGGCCCGGCCGTGCGCAGGAGGTGGGTTGCGCAGGGGGTCAGGGCGCGGCAGACGAAGTCGCGGGTACTGCTAGTTTTATATATAATGTCCTATTGATTGAAAAATAAGTCTAGAAAGGTAAAAACTGAGGGTCTATTCTAATTATTACACCGGGGTATTTGCACCCACTATGGATTTTTTACCCACCACTTTAGCCATGATACATGTTGTTGGGGTAATAAAGTTACCGTAGTTGTTGACTTTATAAACGGCATCCATGAGACTGTCCTACGAGTCACATTTAGACCCATATAGCATGTCACTTTGTGATATAATATTGCAAAACTTTATAGTCTTGAAAAGATAATCATTACATACCTTACATACATTTCTAAGCATATCCATGGCGGGTGCACCTTGTATGACCAGACAGGTTACATACCCCTAAAGCCAAGAACTACACACTGACTCACGCACATTGTTTCAGGTTTGCAGTGCAGTTTTTAGATGAGTGCCAAGTATTGGTAAAGCACATAAATGCCACACAGATGGCACGTATACTATTGTACATGTACCGGCACATCCACCAGGAATGAGGTATTATTCCTAAATACAAAGCCTCCGCACCCATTCTGTGTGTGGTATTGGCAGTCCTTGTAGTTTAGTAAGCATCTCAAAACAAAAAATTTCCCTGTCTACTTACATGAAGCATTACGTAGGTTGTGGGCACCACCTATCTATATCGTGGTACTACACTGAAGCTTCTCTTCTCATCAGTGGTGGTAGCTACTGTCACAAGGCCCAGGACATTAGGGGGCCCGGTGGGCCCTTGATGTTTTTTTGTTGTTAATAGGCCTTTACCTGCTGGAGGAACCCCAGCAGGCGACGGGCCACGTTTACTTACCGAGAGGTAAGTAATAACATTGTTTTTTATGTTTGTATCCTCCCTTGGGTCTCTGATTCTCTGGGGTCTCAGTGTGTACAGGGGCCACTATAATAAAGGGGCCACTATGTAGGAACTAGTAAAGGGGGCATAATACTATGTGGGCACTAGGTATTGCCAGGCACAACGTACTTCATTCACAAAGAAGCTTTAGGAGGATTTTCTCTTGATCAATAGGGAATCCTGCAAAAAGGCCTCCAGCAATTGGACACTTATTCCCTATCCCCTATCTCTGGAATACCCCTTTAACCCCCTTAAAGAGGATCTTTCACCAACTCCACCTTTTTGCATCCTTCAATAGTCTTTGCTCCACTGATTCTGGCCCAGTTGGGATTTTTTTCTCTAACCTCCACCATTTCTGAACAATCAATGCTGTTAATTTCAGAACTCAATGTGCTAACTAGGCTCCCTACTGTCATGTGGGTGGTCCTAGACTGGAGCAGCCAGACAGGGACTGCCCACTTGACAGTAGAGAGCATAATTGTGATGAAATAATCAGACATTATTGCACAGGAACGGTGAGGGCTAGAGAAAAAAATCCCAACTGTGCCAAAATCAGTGGAGCAGATCCTATTGAAGGATACACAGAGTTGGAATTGGTGGAATTGGTTCTCTTTACTAAAGCGCCTTGAAGGCTATTGCAACACGAAATATAATGGCACAAGGACTATTTATAGGAGAATGTCCTCCATCAGTCACTTTATCGTTTTACTCACTATGATGCAATATTTTTCCAACAGAGTTGAAAGGAGAAGAAAAAGAAGAAGAAACCCAGTACGCGGAACTTACACTACAACCCCAAAGCCGTGGCACAGAGGTAAGACTAGGGATCAGGATTGCCAAATACCTCTTCGATTATTTCTGTACACCTGATCAAAAATGATATCCAAATTTTTACGGACATCTGCACTGCCCTTTTACTCAGGCCACACCCCCATGTCACTTTATCAGCTTTGGAGGGATCCTTTATCTGTAGCAGAGCTCCAAATCCCAGTGATACAACGTGTTCCAAATTATTATGCAAATGTCATGTCTCTCTGATTTTCCAAATTTCCTCTACTGTCCTTGTTCTATATACAATACCGGACAATGGCGCCATGGTGAGGAAGGGGCTGCTTGCCTCATAGATCACTGGACTGAGCTTGGGCAAGGAAATCTGGCAGATGTATGGACTAGATTTCCCGGTCTGGATTCGTCCATGTGCATGGGGCCCAGCTCTTGTACATTCATATGCTCTTGAGCTCCCTCTAGTGGCAGTGGCATGAAGCCCATAATCCCCTATAAAGATATTTTACTCTTTTGGTTTATTTTTTCAGAATACTGAACCACGGGTTGGAGAAGGTGAATCAGTTGTATATAGTGCAGTTATACATCAGCACACGTGAAAAATCTGGGAACTAAAGTGATGTCCTCTAGGAACTGCCTCCATGTGAGAAGAAGATGGTTATATGAAAATCTTACCTCTTCCATGGATGCAGTATTGTCTTGAGTGACGGTGACGTCATGGCCATCTGACAGACACATCCCTCTTAATACGGTCAAGTCCGACAAGAAACAGGAATCAGGAATTACAACAGACACCGAGCTGAATATTGGCTTCTTAAAGGGAGACTCCGGGCAAATCTGATACATTGTGTCATGTCTGTAGCAGGGGGAGGAGCATGATCTAGATTTCAAAGGAAATACCCCTGCTTCATCCTCCACACCCAGGCCCTCCACTGGGTATAACACAGAGAATACATTTTTTCTGGTATGTTCCTTTAACCATTTAAGGACTAGGCTTTAATGGATCTGACTCAAATCCATAGCCAAACTACAGGACGGGTAGTGACAAGGAGTCCTAACAAAAAACATAAAAGATGGAAGTGGCAAAGCTCAAAGTTCAGCCAGTAAAGGAGGTTTATCATCTCAGGATTTCACCTGCCCTCTTGTCTCCTCTCCCCTCCACTTCCTGATTTTCAGGTCATTCCACCATGGTGGCCACAGTTATCTCTATATTTACATACACAGATACCAAGTAACTTTCCTAGCCCTTATCAAGGATCAAAAGCTAAAAGCTATCAGGGCAAATTTATCATTAATTTAATATCCAAAGTTTGCAACTTTTTCAATGCCGGTTGCGACAATCATTGCCACACCACATTTATGAAGGTGAATGTAGCATGGAAGTTGTGCTACATCTAATATAACGTGCATCAGTTTACTGGTGCAAATGGTCATTGAAATCAAGGCCAGCCCCAATCTGGTAGATGTGTAAGGGGGGAGGAGGAAGGGAAAGACACGGCAGCCGACTGGCTACCGGGGCTCTTGCAGGAACTTTTAGGATACAGCGGTTCCACGGACAGGCACAACCACACCAGACACGAAGTAAGAAATATAAATTTTACTCTATACCCTTTTGGGGTGAACTCCAGGCTAACAGGCCTGATGAAATCAATAATTACAAGACACTCAGCCGAGGGCTGAGACCCCTGAGTGACACTGCACCGTGACCTAATATGTCAGAACTAGTGAACTATGCCTTTAACTAGCAGCTACATATATATAGCAGCTGCAATTTACCTATTAATACCAAGCTAACAAAACAATGTAAGTATGCAGAGGAAGATCACCTGCGGTGTCACACTGGGGTTAACAATATCACAGTTTACTATTTAACTTACCCACTCCCCAATATCCACATTTCAACACACTACCCCAACCCTGCAGGGAAGACTTCAGCAACCGGTTTTGTTTTATCAGAAGTTGGTGCTTAGCTGCACAAGTCTTAGTGAAACAAATAACTCCTCTTATGACATACTTCTGGTACTATAATCCAGGATATAGTGTCTCTTTTGAATAGCAGGACAACACGTGCTGTATCTCCGTTTGGATAGAACTCGCTTTAAAGCAAAATGGCCGGAACCAGTCTATGCTAGGCTTTTGGCGCCAAAAAAAAACTATTTACTGCGTGTATACACTATTCACCCTTATGAAAGGTGAATCGGAGCTCCGCTTACCCGGGTTAGCAAGGGGGCGAACAGTCAGATGGACTTTCCGAAGGAAACAGGAATTTCTTTGCCTCCAGGCAACTGGAACACGGTGTCACAAGGGCTGGTCCTTCTTGTCATCCGCTCCGCGGCGTCTGCACAGCAATCGTCTCCAACTCTCCTGACATGGGAACCAGCAACAGGTTCGGGCTTCTCCAGAGCTGGCCCTGGCCTGAAACAAGCGTTGCAGGGCAGCGGATGGCAATGGATTGTCCCTCAGATCTCTCACTGCTCACAGCCAGCTTCTTCTCCCCCACTACAGCAGTCCACTTCCTCAACTCGTCACTTCCTGGTTTTTTCCTTTACCTAACACAGCGGCATCTTGTGGTCAAAAAGAATTACTACAATAGAATTTTTCATTACAGAAACATCTCCTTTTACCACTGCTATTATCACATCACACACTTGTCAGTGAGAAGTGTTCTGAGACTGTATAGCATTAGTCACCCCGTGACACACCACCCCACTAGAGGTCGGCGTCCTCGACAGACCTCCCCAGACAAACTCATCCTGGGCGTATCGCTGTGGGGGAACCCCAGCATTAGACCTTGGCGTTCTGCGTAAAGTCGGGGCATCAGTCACTTCATTCCCACAGGTCGGCTCAGGTTCCTGTACAGGAGCAGCCATTAGTGTCGTCCCCTCCCGTGGAGGTAAGATCACCACGGCTGGAACCGTTTCAGACATGGGAACTGGTACATCCCACCACTCATCGGGATCAATCTGTGCAGCAGGTGTGAAGGTTGGGGCTGTCGGATTCAACCGATGCACCTCAGTCTCCGTTGTGGGAGTCTCTGAATTACAAGGTCTGAGCATATTACGGTGAAGAGTCCGGGTAACTCCTTCACCCCTTTCAGGCTCTATCTCATACACTGGTCCGTCAGGGATGACCCTTCGTTTTACTCGATATGGCATTGCCTCCCACCGATCATCCAACTTTCCCGAGGGTCTCTTGGCCCTTACTAACACCCTGTCCCCAGGTTGGAAGGGTTCATGTTGAACCGGGGTCTTGTCTGGGTGACTGGACAGTCGGGTTTTGTCAATCACCAATCGGTGTATGGTCTGCAGTTTTCGACGGTGTAGTTCTACCCAGTCATCGGGCGAGCGAGCGCCCTCTCTCTCAGGATTTGTCAAGTTCAATTCTTCAATCTCCCGTCCGGGATGCCCAAACAGCATCAGGTATGGCGTGTAGCCGGTGGTACTATGGACCCGATTATTATAGGCCCAGAGCAACTCAGCTAAGCTCTCTGGCCACCGAGCTTTTTGATCTTTCTCCAACGTTCGCAACATCTGAAGGAGGGTGCGATTGAATCGCTCACAGGCCCCATTCCCCTCTGGGTGATAAGGAGTCGTCCGGGATCTGTGGATACCATACACCCGATACAACTCCGACATGAGCCGCCCCTGAAAACATGCCCCCTGATCTGAGTGAATACGAGTGGGGCACCCATACACTTGGATGAAGTGCTTACACACAGCCCTGGCGGCAGATTCGGCAGTCTGATCTTTCGTAGCTACTGCTACTGCAAACTTGGTAAAGTGATCGGTCATTACCAAACAGTACTGATGTCCGCTGTTGGAGTGTCCTATCAGGACATAATCAATCATCAGCACCTCCAACGGCGCAGTGGTCCTAATCGTCTGAGTGGGGGCCCTTTGTTCTGGGGGTTTAGCGAGCTCACAGGCCCTGCAGGCTTGGCACACGTCCTGCACTGTCTGCTCAAGACCAGGACAATAGACAAATCGCTGGAGCCACTTGAACGTTTTATCAGGACCAAAGTGGGCCCCTCTCACATGAGCCTCACGGGCAACTTCCCTGGCACTGGTACTTGGTATTACTAGTTGCCATCTCACCTCCAACTCAGTCTCTAAATATACTTTACGGTACAGTAACCCATTCTCACACTTCAGTCTATCCCACTGTTGCATTACTCTTGCCCCCATAGGTGGCAAGCGTTTGCGCTCCATCGGGGTAGGCCACTCCTTTGCCATCACCCACTGCTTGATCTTTCTTAGGGTCACGTCATCATTCTGAGCATATACCCAATCTCCATGGGTTTTCCCAAGCAACACTGGTCGGTCTGTCACCACCCCACTTGTCCGTGCCAGTATCACAAACAAGGGTATTCTACCCAAGTGGGGAACCTCTGAGTCTTCCAACTCTCCATCCTTATCTCGTCCGGAGTCATCCGGCGTCACTCGAGACAGGGCATCCGCATTTGCATTTTCTCTACCGGATCGGTACTTGATCTTGTACTTGTACCTGGACAACCTGGCCATCCATCGCTGCTCCAAAGCACCCAACTTTGCATTGTCTAGGTGCGCCAAGGGATTGTTGTCGGTCATAACAGTCACTTCCGCTCCTGTCAAGTATTCTGAGAATTTCTCCGTCATGGCCCACACTAGGGCCAGTAGTTCCAGCTTGAATGAACTATAGTTGTCAAAGTTCCTCTCTGTCTCCCTCAGGGACCGGCTTCCATAGGCTATGACCCTCTCACGGCCATCTTGTTCTTGGGCGAGCACCGCACCTAGGCCATGGAGACTCCCATCTGTGTATAACATGAAGGGCTTGTCAAACTGCGCATAGGCGAGTATTGGTGCACTCGTCAGGGCTTCCTTCAACTCCTCGAACGCCTGTTGTTGTTTCTCTCCCCATGGAATGGGCTGGTTCTTTGGCCCCCGGGAGGTCCCCCTCAGCAATTCGTTCAGCGGTCCTGCCTTCTTTGAAAAATTTCTTATGAAGCGCCGGTAATATCCAGCTAGGCCCAAGAATGCGCGAAGTTCCCTGAGGGTTCTTGGGACAGGCCAGCGTTGTACCGCTTCCACCTTGCTGCTTGCCGGTTGCACCCCCTCAGCAGAGACAATATGCCCCAGGTACTCAATCTGTGTCTGGAACAGCTGGCACTTCTTGGGCTTGACCTTGAGCCCATGCTCCATCAGGCGCTTCAGGACTTGTCTCAGCCTCTGAAGATGTTGTTCGAAGGACGATCCGAAGACCACAATATCGTCCAGATAGATGAGCACTGACTCAAAGTTTAGGTCACCAAGACAATACTCCATGAGTCTTTGGAACGTGCCGGGGGCATTGGACAATCCAAAGGGCATCATTCTGAACTCATACAAGCCCATCGGCAAGATGAACGCTGTTTTCTGTCTGTCTTCTGCTGCCATTGGCACTTGCCAGTATCCGCTCGCCAGGTCTAGGGATGAGAAGTATTTCGCCTTTCCCAATGCGGATAAGGATTCCTCGATCCGCGGCAAGGGATAAGAGTCTCTCACTGTCTTTGCGTTCAGCTTCCGGTAGTCGACACAGAAGCGTAAGGTGCCGTCTTTTTTTCGGACCAGCACCACCGGGGCAGCCCACGGACTCTGACTTGGTTGTACCACGCCATTATCCAACATTTGATGTAACATCTCCTTCACTTCTTGGTACATGTTTGGTGGGATCTGTCGATACCTTTCACGGATTGGGGCCGTGTTCCCGGTCGGTATTCGGTGCTCGATAGCAGACGTACAGCCAAAGTCTTCGTCATGCCTAGAAAATGCAGCTTGGAACTCCCATAGGGTCTCTTCCACTAGCCGTACTTGGTCTGGACTCAAAGAGGGACGGTTTATTCCCATCATTTCCAGGATCTTCCTCCCATTCCACTCGGGCGTGGGTTTTTCAGGTTGATCCATCTGTACCGCCAAGGTCCAAACGTCCCCTCTCTCTTCCCTAAGAGTAAAGGGTCTTCTCCGGGCTGTCTCACCCTGGTGTAGGAAGACTCTGGCGACCTTGACTCTCCTTGGTAGGGTCACTTCATGATCCTGTAGATTCACGCACCGCACCGGCACTCGCCCGTTTCGGACTGTGGCCACCACTCGCCCAAACATCACACCAGTTATCTCTTCACACCGCTCTACCGGTTCCAGCTCGACATCCAATCCGTCCACATTCAGATTGGTCCCCACAGGCAACATCAATGTCCGTTCCTGCCGGGGAGGTATTTTTACGGGCGCACCATTCGGGGTATACACCGCCCCCAGCCGGTGGTTTTCAGGGAGTCCCTTCTGGATTCGGCAAGTCTGGACAATTTGCCGGAAAACTTGCTGTGTTGGCCTATGTGCCGTAGTCCGCTTCCAGTACTCCGGTCCTTTCTTGGTGAAAAGCACGTGGTTCAGGTCTCGCAACACATTCATGCCTAGAATCACCGGGACCTCCGGCAAGTAGGTAGACTTGACAAGGATAACTCCCTTGACTCCTAATTCTTGGCCACAGGCCCGAAGCCGCATCCAGACTACCCCATGTACAGGGATAGTTCCATTATCTGCCGCTCTCAGTCGGATAACCATTCCGGTGTTTGGTCGCATAAGGTGGCCATGATGCCGTTCAAAATAGTCTAAGGGCATTGTTGTCACTTCAGAACCCGTATCCACTAGGCAGGGGACCTTCTTTCCCTCAAAACTCACTTCCAGCACGGGGCTTTTTGCGATCAAATCATGTGGGCTTTTTGGAGCACTTGGGCCCCCTGATACCCCCGCGGTGCGCCCTCTTATCGCGGAGGTCTCCCGTTTAACGGCGGTGAGTTGCTGGGCCTGGCCCTTCTCGGTCCTGGGCAGTTCCTTGAGATATGCCCGAACTCTTGACATTGCCAACATTGAACATTGCTATAGTCCCACTCCCGAGGTGGTGGCCTTTGTCGCAGTTGGGGGTCAGGAGGAGAGCGATACCACGGCCGTGATGGAGATGGCCTTCCCTGTGGTTCCTCTGTTTGCCACATGGGGGGTCTTGCTGAGCATTGACATGGGGGCCCGTCTGAGGGAGTTGGTAACGGGTTCCCAGCAGCAGGAGTCTGTACCCTACTCTGCACCTGGCTCAATTGTTGGGTTAGCGCATCTATAGTACGCTGCATTTCTCTCATCTGGGCCTCTGTCTCACCCCCTACAGCATTGGTCATCACCCTTCCAGCTCTCTGCATGGCGACCTGACCCACCTCTGGCTCCTCCATTTGAGTCCTGGCGATGGTCTCCTCCAGAATCTGGACAAAGGTCAGGGTCTTGTCCGCCAGCACGCGGTTCTGTAGTTCCCGCCTCACCGTACTCAAACATAATCCCCGAATAAAATAGTCCCTCAACAGCTCGTCATCTTCCTCAGGGGCACGCTGGGCGTGGGATTCGGCCCTCCGGACATCAGCTAACAACCCCTGTAGTTCATTAGCATACTCAGGGACGGTCTCCCCCTCCCTCTGTCTCCGATTAACAAACCGGGCAAGTAAATCAACTGACGGGGCACGGTTCCCGTAAACCTTCTCCAACCTGTTTACTATGTCTGTCACCGTACTCCTCTGGGACTCTGGCAGTAATGTGATTGTCCGTCGGGCATTCCCTTCCAGAGCATTTATCGCTACCTCCGGTTGGAGTTCGGGGGCTAGATTACACAGTTTAATCGCACTCCTCAGTCGTTCAGTCCAATCGGTCAGCAACATGTTATGTCCGTCAAATTTAGTCAGTTGGTTTAAGATGGCACCTGCTGGTAAACACCTGACTGGGGCTGTCGGTGCAAGGGTAGGTGCAACAGGCGGGAGGACAGCACCTACAGCCACCCCGCCATTAGGCACACGGTCCGCGTCCACCAAGGGCGCGTCCCCAGATGCGTTGTCCATGTCCATGGTGGCACCGTATCCTGCCGACTACGCCAAAAATGTAAGGGGGGAGGAGGAAGGGAAAGACACGGCAGCCGACTGGCTACCGGGGCTCTTGCAGGAACTTTTAGGATACAGCGGTTCCACGGACAGGCACAACCACACCAGACACGAAGTAAGAAATATAAATTTTACTCTATACCCTTTTGGGGTGAACTCCAGGCTAACAGGCCTGATGAAATCAATAATTACAAGACACTCAGCCGAGGGCTGAGACCCCTGAGTGACACTGCACCGTGACCTAATATGTCAGAACTAGTGAACTATGCCTTTAACTAGCGGCTACATATATATAGCAGCTGCAATTTACCTATTAATACCAAGCTAACAAAACAATGTAAGTATGCAGAGGAAGATCACCTGCGGTGTCACACTGGGGTTAACAATATCACAGTTTACTATTTAACTTACCCACTCCCCAATATCCACATTTCAACACACTACCCCAACCCTGCAGGGAAGACTTCAGCAACCGGTTTTGTTTTATCAGAAGTTGGTGCTTAGCTGCACAAGTCTTAGTGAAACAAATAACTCCTCTTATGACATACTTCTGGTACTATAATCCAGGATATAGTGTCTCTTTTGAATAGCAGGACAACACGTGCTGTATCTCCGTTTGGATAGAACTCGCTTTAAAGCAAAATGGCCGGAACCAGTCTATGCTAGGCTTTTGGCGCCAAAAAAAAACTATTTACTGCGTGTATACACTATTCACCCTTATGAAAGGTGAATCGGAGCTCCGCTTACCCGGGTTAGCAAGGGGGCGAACAGTCAGATGGACTTTCCGAAGGAAACAGGAATTTCTTTGCCTCCAGGCAACTGGAACACGGTGTCACAAGGGCTGGTCCTTCTTGTCATCCGCTCCGCGGCGTCTGCACAGCAATCGTCTCCAACTCTCCTGACATGGGAACCAGCAACAGGTTCGGGCTTCTCCAGAGCTGGCCCTGGCCTGAAACAAGCGTTGCAGGGCAGCGGATGGCAATGGATTGTCCCTCAGATCTCTCACTGCTCACAGCCAGCTTCTTCTCCCCCACTACAGCAGTCCACTTCCTCAACTCGTCACTTCCTGGTTTTTCCTTTACCTAACACAGCGGCATCTTGTGGTCAAAAAGAATTACTACAATAGAATTTTTCATTACAGAAACATCTCCTTTTACCACTGCTATTATCACATCACACACTTGTCAGTGAGAAGTGTTCTGAGACTGTATAGCATTAGTCACCCCGTGACACATGTTACAGCAGAGAGCCACAGCCCGGCAGAGGAGCCACCATGTTTACGAGGAGGCATGCTACTCATCCTGAATGAGACAGCTCTTCCACTGGTACCAGGATTATGAAGAGTGGTTTATGGAACACCATGTAGCCTATAATGTATCGTCAGCCCTTCCAGAATGGCAGAACCCAACATGCAACTCAGAACTAGAAGTCAGATTGGAAGTAGACAATGCAGGCAGAGTTTAAGACTGAGTCTGGGGCACAAGTACAATCGCCATGAGGATGTCCAGACCAACAGTGTTCTGCAGTGAGGACTTAGGGTTATACATGGAATTTGAGGGGAAGCCACATGTTATGATGTACAGGATACGGAGCTCAAGAAACAAGATCAGATTCAGTGTCACAAGATAAAAGCTTAGGTTCCTGGGTACACACGATACAGGCCCCAAGCTACAGGCTCCAGTTACAGGTTTCTTAGGCTATTGGCTCCATTTTCAGGGGTTTTTTTAGGATACATGCTCCACTTTCAGGATTTTAGGGATACCGGCTCGGGTTCCAGAATTTTTAAGATACATGCTCCAGTTTCAGGATTTCTTAGGATACATGCTCCAGTTTCAGGATTTCTTAGGATACATGCTCCAGTTTTAGGATTCTTAGGATACAGGCTCCAGTTTTAGGATTCTTAGGATACAGGCTCCAGTTTTAGGATTCTTAGGATACAGGCTCCAGTTTTAGGATTCTTAGGATACAGGCTCCAGTTTTAGGATTCTTAGGATACAGGCTCCAGTTTTAGGATTCTTAGGATACAGGTTCCAGTTTCAGGATTTCTTAGGATACTGGCACTAGTTTTAGGATTTATTAAAATACCAGCTCCAGTTTTAGGATTCTTAGGATACAGGCTCCAGTTTCAGGATTCTTAGGATACGGGCTCCAGTTTTAGGATTCTTAGGATACAGGCTCCAGTTTCAGGATTTCGTAGGATACTGACTCCAGTTTTGGGATTCTTAGGATACAGGCTCCAGTTTCAGGATTTCGTAGGATACTGACTCCAGTTTTGGGATTCTTAGGATACAGGCTCCAGTTTCAGGATTTCGTAGGATACTGACTCCAGTTTTGGTATTCTTAGGATACAGGCTCCAGTTTTAGGATTTCTTAGGATATCGGCTCCAGTTTCAAATATTTTAGGATACAGGCTCTAGTTCCAGGGTTTCCTAAGGTACAGGCTTCAGTTTCAGGACTGTTAGAATAACGCATCATGTTTCAGGATTTCTTAGGATACAGGCTCCAGTTCCAGGTTTCTCAGCATATGGGCTCAGGTTTTAGGGTAAAGAAAGCAAACTAAAACTTCAATCCCGATACAGAAACCAAGCCACTAACTAGTACACACCGACAAACCTATGGTATCCTCAATGAAAGTCCTGAGGCTAGTGAACAGATAAGTCACATACCGTACCTACCTTACGCCTCTGACTGTAGAACAAGGACATCTCGGCTGTCACATAGTACTTTTGGCCTTGAAGACAATTTTCTGATTCTTGCCATTCCAGCAGTCACGGATTTCTGATTTAGTGTTTTTGCTGTAGCTGTATAAAGCTTTGGATTATGTAGGACCGGTTATACTATAAACTCATATTACGACAAATAACAAGATATGAAAAGAGCGCTCTTTCATTATATTATAAACCATGCTATTAATTTATTATTTATTGTATATTTTTATGTTATTTTGTGTCGAATTATTTTTAATAAAGCTAATTCCTTTGTAAAAAGTATGGTTTATTATTTATCTGTTTATTTTTATTCCATCAAAGCTTTTCTTTTCTAACGATCAGGCTAAATTTAGATGGTGTTTTTTCCCACAAAGTTGCATGCAAAATTTTTTTTTGTTGTTTTTTTTTGTTTTGTTTTTTTAAATCTTTATTACATTTTTCAGAATTTAAAAAAAAAAAAAAACATAAACTTTCTGAAATCAGAATAAAAACATGTGGAATAAAAACACAAAGTTGTTCTTCTGATCAGGAAGTTAATGCTGTGGGTAAAGAAACAACATGACCGATAGGGCTTACGCTAGGTTCACACTAGTGTCCGGGCTTCTATTCTTTGGGTCAGCTTAGGGACACAAAAAACGGAAACCCAATCTATTTTAAAAGAGGTTACCCATGAAAATCTATAGTCTATGAGGTCTGCCGGATTCGCACCCAAAAGAACAGAGGTAGACGTCCTGGTTGCAGGGCTTTTGTCATTGAATTTTGCAAACGGAATTTGGGGCGGAATCCCCAAAAGGAAACCGAGCTCTGGTGTGACCGTAGCCTTAGTGCTGGAAGGGCTGAACTAGGAAATAATCATAGAAGTTGACAAGGAGAAATGTAGGCCGAGTGCCCGAATGTGAAGAGAGAGGGGATGGAGGAGAAAGTGGCGGGAGGTAAGGTGAGGGGAAGTCAAGTTCTTTTAATCACATCCAAATCACATGGGGGAGTAGGAGTTACGCCAAGGCTCCCAGGGGGTGAGAAATCTATTTCAGGGGGCAAATTCCCAACTACAAAGTTCTTCAAACCTATAGAGTTGACCTAACTTTTCTCTCCACTGTTGGATGGTATGGGGCTTTGTGTCACCCTATGTTAATGGATTTAGCAATTTAGCCGTCTGGATGAGCCAGAAAATTTGGCAGGATTTCCTAGGTTTGTAATCTGAAGTGGAAGCTATGAGTCGGTAACAGGCAGAATGCTGGAATCTTGCTATATCTCTCCCAGTTTTTTAACTTATGTATGATCTTAAGTAGGCCTCATCTCTAGGTATGAGTCCTTGTCTCATTACTGTCCCAGAAAAAGGATGAGATCCTGCACTCCAATGCAGATCCATGGAGTGAGATGAGGTGTCTGGGTCTGTCCTGTAACCCCGAGTCTGGTGAGACAATATTGCGCTTGTTTTGTTCATGTGGTTGGTAGTAAGCCACACGTATAGTCAGGTTATCGGTTCTGTTTAGTTGGTCACTCAGAGGAGGCGGCTGACTCTGTCCTGTTACCCTAAGTCCGGTGAGACAATATTGTGCTTGTTTTTTCCCTGTGGCTGGTAGTAAGCTACATGTATAGTTAGTTATTAGAGATGAGCGAACAGTGTTCTATCGAACACATGTTCGATCGGATATCAGGGTGTTCGCCATGTTCGAATCGAATCGAACACCGCGTGGTAAAGTGCGCCAAAATTCGATTCCCCTCCCACCTTCCCTGGCGCCTTTTTTGCACCAATAACAGCGCAGGGGAGGTGGGACAGGAACTACGACACCGGGGGCATTGAAAAAAATTGGAAAAAGTCATTGGCTGCCGAAATCAGGTGACCTCCATTTTAGACGAATAGTGGATTTCAAATCCGGGTCATATGAGAATGTGAACTTTGTGACTATGAGACAGGGATAGCTGTACAGGCAGGGATAGCTAGGGATAACCTTTATTTAGGGGGGAATGTTATTAAAAATAACTTTTTGGGGCTCTATCGGGTGTGTAATTGTGATTTTTGTGAGATAAACTTTTTCCCATAGGGATGCATTGGCCAGCGCTGATTGGCCAGAGTACGGAACTCGACCAATCAGCGCTGGCTCTGCTGGAGGAGGCGGAGTCTAAGATCGCTCCACACCAGTCTCCATTCAGGTCCGACCTTAGACTCCGCCTCCTCCAGCAGAGCCAGCGCTGATTGGCCGAATTCCGTACTCTGGCCAATCAGCACTGGCTAATGCATTGTATTGGCGTGATGAAGCAGTGCTGAATGTGTGTGCTTAGCACACACATTCAGCTCTACTTCATCGGGCTAATAGAATGCATTGGCCAATCAGCGCTGGCCAATGCATTCTATTAGCGTGAACTGAGTTTGCACAGGGGTTCTAGTGCACCCTCGGCTCTGCTACATCAGATTGCTACATCTGATGTAGCAGTGCCGAGTGTGCATCAGATGTGTAGTTGAGCAAAACTGACTCAGCACTGCTAAGTCTCTGCATTCACATAGGAATGCATTGGCCAGCCTTCGGCCAATCAGCGCTAGCTCTGCTGGAGGAGGCGGAGTCTAAGGTCGGACCTGAATGGAGACTGGTGTGGAGCGATCTTAGACTCCGCCTCCTCCAGCAGAGCCAGCGCTGATTGGCCGAATTCCGTACTCTGGCCAATCAGCACTGGCTAATGCATTGTATTGGCGTGATGAAGCAGTGCTGAATGTGTGTGCTTAGCACACACATTCAGCTCTACTTCATCGGGCTAATAGAATGCATTGGCCAATCAGCGCTGGCCAATGCATTCTATTAGCTTGATGAAGCAGAGTGTGCACAAGGGTTCAAGCGCACCCTCGGCTCTGATGTAGCAGAGCCGAGGCTGCACAAGGGTTCAAGCGCACCCTCGGCTCTGATGTAGCAGAGCCGAGGCTGCACAAGGGTTCAAGCGCACCCTCGGCTCTGATGTAGCAGAGCCGAGGCTGCACAAGGGTTCAAGCGCACCCTCGGCTCTGATGTAGCAGAGCCGAGGGTGCACAAGGGTTCAAGTGCACCCTCGGCTCTGCTACATCAGAGCCGAGGGTGCGCTTGAACCCTTGTGCAGCCTCGGCTCTGCTACATCAGAGCCGAGGGTGCGCTTGAACCCTTGTGCACACTCTGCTTCATCAAGCTAATAGAATGCATTGGCCAGCGCTGATTGGCCAATGCATTCTATTAGCCCGATGAAGTAGAGCTGAATGTGTGTGCTAAGCACACACATTCAGCACTGCTTCATCACGCCAATACAATGCATTAGCCAGTGCTGATTGGCCAGAGTACGGAATTCGGCCAATCAGCGCTGGCTCTGCCGGAGGAGGCGGAGTCTAAGATCGCTTCACACCAGTCTCCATTCAGGTCCGACCTTAGACTCCGCCTCCTCCAGCAGAGCCAGCGCTGATTGGTCGAGTTCCGTACTCTGGCCAATCAGCGCTGGCCAATGCATTCTATTAGCCCGATGAAGTAGAGCTGAATGTGTGTGCTTAGCACACACATTCAGCTCTACTTCATCGGGCTAATAGAATGCATTGGCCAATCAGCTCTGGCCAATGCATTCTATTAGCGTGAACTGAGTTTGCACAGGGGTTCTAGTGCACCCTCGGCTCTGCTACATCAGATTGCTACATCTGATGTAGCAGTGCCGAGTGTGCATCAGATGTGTAGTTGAGCAAAACTGACTCAGCACTGCTAAGTCTCTGCATTCGCATAGGAATGCATTGGCCAGCCTTCGGCCAATCAGCGCTGGCTCTGCCGGAGGAGGCGGAGTCTAAGGTCGGACCTGAATGGAGACTGGTGTGGAGCGATCTTAGACTCCGCCTCCTCCAGCAGAGCCAGCGCTGATTGGTCGAGTTCCGTACTCTGGCCAATCAGCACTGGCCAATGCATTTCTATGGGGAAAAGTTAGCTTGCGAAAATCGCAAACTGATTGGGATTTCCATGAAATAAAGTGACTTTTATGCCCCCAGACATGCTTCCCCTGCTGTCCTAGTGTCATTCCAGGGTGTTGGTATCATTTCCTGGGGTGTCATAGTGGACTTGGTGACCCTCCAGACACGAATTTGGGTTTCCCCCTTAACGAGTTTATGTTCCCCATAGACTATAATGGGGTTCGAAACCCATTCGAACACTCGAACAGTGAGCGGCTGTTCGAATCGAATTTCGAACCTCGAACATTTTAGTGTTCGCTCATCTCTATTAGTTATCAGTTCTCTTTAGTTATTCACTCAGACGAGCAGGATTTTGTTTTGTTTTTGCCTGAAGTTAAGGCTGTATTTCGTTTTGCTCATTTTCTTCCTGAAGTCAAGGTTTATTTATTTTTCTTGTTTACTAAATAAACCTGTTTGCTGCATATTTTGCGTCCCTGTCTTTGCCTGTTTGGGTCCATACGTTTGCTGCTATTGAGCTACCTTCCCCACAAGGCCCATAATAAGATGATCTCAGAACAGAACCATGTCAGGTATAGCTCGGGCTCATCTTCTTGTGTATTATTCCTGGTATAGATGGAAACCAACCATAATAGTTATGGCCCACAATACCAGGTATGGTCCCTGGAGTAGTAGGGGAACCATCTCATGGATAGCTCACTGGTGTGGATGGTAACATCTCAGTCATGTTCTCCGGATGTTTTCTCCATATATGTCTGACATTGGGGAATCTTTTTGGTTGGATCACTGTGTGACTGAACTGATATGAATACTTTATTGACATTGAGAAGGTTATGTACCATGCCAAAGGGAGTTTTTGTGTTGCAATAGAAAACATATGAGTATACATAATAATAGGGCTTCTATCGGCTTCTATCCTGTATGATCATGTTGTATGTTGTGTATTGACACATAATGATGAAGTATATACCACAATATACTATAATTACATGGCATGACTAGGTTATCACCACCCTTAGGTCAGTATACTCAGATCTTCTATGGTGGTGGAAGAGACTCTAGAACTTGTAAGACCATGAGTGGACAACTCTCCAAGCTCACACCATTTCGGTGGTGGGTTGTTGTACATTACAGTTTTCACTTTCCTGCTTGTGTGCACAGTACCATACCCCAGTCTTCCACGTATGCACCACTTCTCTTATATACATGCAGTAACAGGTCAAGCTTCTTGAAAGAATATGTAAGCATCCGAAAATATGTAATCCGAGAGCCGAGAGAATGAGAGATTCTGTCTGAACCTTATCATTATTTAGATATCATGTCATGTGAACACTTGTGCAGCCTAAAGCTATCTCTCCAGACCCCACCATATAAACATGCACCCTCAGCTCAATTACTTATATAATTATTGTTATGTAATTCTATGTTCTTATGTAACTGCGAACTGAGCCAACACATTATTACAGGCCATTGAGAAAAACAAGAGTTTACCCATCCATGGTTGGTCTAAAGTATCGGTATAAACATACGAGAGGCGTAGTTATGAACTCTGGTCTTCTCTGATAGTCAGAGCTCCCCCTAGAGGGAGACATGCTAATCACACTTAGTATGCCTTATACACAGTCCAGGCATATTAATGTGACCAGCGCCTACTTTTGACATCGACGTTAAGTAACCAATGGCAGAAGGCACGTGTCATCAGCCATCTGGGTGCACTCATCATTGTAGAAGGCACGATGGAGCAACACAAGTATGCATCTATCCTTGCGGACCATGTTCACCCCTACATGCAAAATGTTCTTCCTCAGAATGATGGCATCTACCAGCAGGACAATGCGACGTGTCATAAAGCTCGCAGTGTACGTGTGTGATTGGAGGAGCACCAGGATGAGTTTACCGTACTCCCTTGGCCAGGAAATTCTCCGGACTTGAACCCAATCGAGAATCTATAGGACCACCTCGATTGGGTTGTTCTCATCATGGATGCTCAACCGCATAACCTGGCGCAGCTGGCCACTGCACTGGAGTTGGAATATCTCAACATCCCAGTGACCATCATCACAACATCCCCTCTCTTCCTGCACGTCTCGCAGCGGTCCGCTCTGCCAAAGGTGGTGGATTTTGACAGGTGGTCACATTAATGTGACTGGACTGTGTATGTGTTACAATAGATTTAATATGTAATATAAGGGCACAGTTACAGTGTGTACAGATTTATTCCAGGTAGCCGGCGGGTCAAGTATTGACTGCTGGGCCATCAGGGTAACGTCATACACACTAATGCAAATGTAACGTGAACCTGCACTATTATAAATGAAAGTAATGTGTAAAGATATGTGAATACAAACCAGGATCACTTACTAAACGGGCCCCTGCATGGATCAGGTCTTCAGGGCCACTGTCGATGCCCATACTGTACACAACACATGGTAAGAAGCAGATGGCCCCCTGCCCTGTTATAGTGGCCAGGTGTGGATATTGCAGTTTAGCTCCCATTAAAGTCAATGGGAACTGAGTTGAGTGATAGCATCCATCCATTATAATACAGCCAGGAGCCAACTGAGTCTGCTCCAGGAATTTAGTGGATTAGATTCAAGGATGAATTCTTCCCTTAAAGCGACAAAAATTTGGCTTTCAACCCAATGGAATTTTTGCTTTTCTTTGAATGTACAATGCAGAATAATACCACAGTATCCAACTTTATTCCAAGAGCCACAAGCAATGTTACCTGTATTCTGGGAATAAGAAGCTGCCATGATTTTGTGTTCGTTTCCCATCCAAGAGCCAAGAAAGACGAAGAGTCATAACAACAGCAAATCTGCAATACCTGTACTTTATATGGAATTCTGCCAGCAGTAACTGTACCATAGCAAACAAATAGCTGAGAAAAGCCAAAGTGACCATACTATAGGAGATCCAGGAACACTGGACTGCAAATACAGGGCAAATATAGGCAGAAAAGCAACTAAAACACAGAAAAAAGCTGTGATAATGGAATAATTTTTAGTCTTTTGCACAGATCAACAATTTGCAAATGTGTATGCACACTCTGAGGAGAATCAACCCCTCCCCTTATGAAAAGACTCGCTTGGAATATCCAAATTAAGGTGAAATTTGGTGGCCAGAACATTTCCCTGCTTGTGTCACCAAAAGATGGCTTGACCCACCCTAAATGGGTTTGGTTTTATGGGAAGGTGGTGTGATCACACCAAATGTGATGTCCCTCCAGATAACCATCAGCAACTGTAGGCAAGTATGGACTATAATCACTTCACTTTTGAATCCCATATTGTAGAACATGTTAAACAAGTTGTCCAAGATTTGGACAAACCCTGGTGAATGCTGGAAACGTAAAGGTCAGTGCAAGACCAAACAGAAAACAAAGCACCAGGGAGTAGATTTAGTTTTTAATGTTACACTTCTCCCGTCTTCCTCCAACATTTGTCACATTTCTGGACAACCCCTTTAAGCCCCACATTGAAGTGTCCACAAAATACCTGAAACTACTTTTTTCTGCCACCAAAATCATCGGTCACTTCATGAACCATCATTCATACTCTACGTGATGATGTCTTAGGCCAGACATTGGAAAATGAAGAGGGATTTGAGGCTCAGCTCCATCTCGGATTCCATCGGGTCCCCGGCTTCCCATATCAATGGGTCTAACCAGCAGGGAGCCTCAAGCTGTAGACTCCACAGCTAAATTAGTTGTCGAACCTACAACAAGATTGAGCAGGACACTTATTTTTTCAGTGCTTGTTTTCAATGGGAGGCAGAATCAAGGTGGAATCTCCTGCTTATTTGGGGGCAGAATCGGACCTAAAATCATCCGCAATTTACGCTATGGGAACAGCGCAGCAATGAGATGACATGTGATGGTCATGGCAATTAATCTACTACAATAACATGGCACTCCAGTGCCCAGTGGTCATTTGACAAGGCAGAAGACTGTGTAGACCTGTTGGGTGGGGACTAAGTCGGCATCGGTTCTTATTTCTGTAAATATTCACCTACCTTTCCTTCCATTCCCAATTATAGTGAGATATATTATTAGTGGCACCGTGAACAGTAGACATTGCACTGATTTAATGATCAGAAGATGAAGAGATCTGCCGTCTGTAAAGAAGAACAGAGACATAACCAAGAGAATGACTCCATCTATAAACAGTCTATGGAAGACAAAAAGCATTATTTACGTGAAATACTAAATGCCATATATCATTGGACTGTCGCTGTGTCCCTGAACCATCCACCCGTTGAAGAGATATAGCCTTTGGAAGGTTATACTTAAACTACCTCTTACTCTACAAGTGGAAGGTAAATTTTTGGTTTTCTTATCAAAAATAAAAAGTCATTGCACATTTGAAGAACAAATCTAATTTACCTATAGCCATACTTACCAACTTTCTTCGAAGCCCTGGGAGGCTCCCAAGAGAAGGAGTGACTTCATATATTTATACATTACCTGGGCACTTTGGGTGCCCAAGAGGACATGGCCAACTCAGAAAGTGCACACGTTGTGAAACAGGGGGCATTGCAATGCCTAAAGAGAATGTAACCATGGCCATAGTGGGGCATGGTTGGTCAAAACAAATTGGTGGAGCCAGGCTAACATTAGGAGGGTTCACCACTAGGGTTGAGTCAATCTTGAGATTTCAGGATCGATTTTAAAATCTGATTTCCGATAATTTTCCAGCCAATCACAGTTGCGATCATGAAATTTTCTCGATCACCAATCAGGTTCCGATCTTTCCCGATCCCGATCACTCAACCCTAGTCAATGCTTCTCTATGGAAAAAGTCACTTTTAGGGTTGAGCCAATCTTGAGATTTCAAAATCCGATTTCCAATCATTTTCCAGCTTCGTGAGATTTGCTCGATCGCCGATTGGGATCCGATCTTTTCCGATCCCAATCACTCAACCCTATTCACCACCATCCGTGCATCTCTTTCACAAGCAAATTGGGCTTCACAAAGGTCATACTATTGACTGGAACATCGCCTAGATATATTGCTGATTAGGATTGAGCGATCGATATCAGAAAAGATAGGATCCCAATCGGCGATCAAGTAAATTTCACGATCACGATCGGGTTCCGATCCTGCCTAAAAAGGATCTTGAACGGAATTCCAATCCTGATTGCTCAACTTACCTGCACAGAAGTGCTGCCACTGCCGCTTCCTGTTCTCCTCACTCCTCTTCTTTCTCCTTCACATGCCTTCAGAGCGCCCTGCGCGCCCCTGCCTCCCTAGACTAGTGTTAGAAATGCTGGGAGATGGCGGGGCTTGTGGCTTAGGAGAGTGTGGGTGGGTACTGGGAGGGGAGACGTGAGTGATGCACTCACATCTCCCCGCCCCAACTCTCTTAAGCCACAACAAGCCCCGCCTACTCCCAGCATCTCTAACACTAGCCTAGGGAGGTGGGGGTGCTCTGAAGGCATGTCAATAGGAGAAGACTGGACCAAGAAGAATGGGGAGCGGCAGCGGATCTGTGCAGGTAAGTGAACACCAGGGGGGCTAAGTAGCCGGGGGATTTATTTTTTTAATCACTGCACAGCGTGGAGTCCAAAAATTGAAATTTCAAGATCGGCTAAACCCTAATGCTGATACTATGTGAAATTCTGATGTATATTGGTGGATGATCATATGTTTGGATTAAATTAGGTGAAATAAACTTTTTGTAAACCTGCACATAAGTCTTGCACAAGGATGGAGACATTCTTCTGGTCGGTCAGGTTATGGACTTTACATAGGATGTCTCTAGAGTCTTTCTTATTCAGTGTCATCTGCATGATACCTTTATGAGCGTTCAGCTCATATAGTGGTCCAGCTGAAGACAGTACCCATGCGTAAAACAAATCTGATGTATTTGGTGGAACAGAGCAACGAAGAGTAAAGTTACATCGGTCTATGGTATTTTTGGCCACTTCAATGTTTTGGGATGGAAGAGGAACAGGTTCTATAAAATAATAGGCATGTCAGACTAAGGAGCAACAAAGCTGTGGCATACGGTAGCGGACAGCAGGGCTGGATGGTGTGTACCCTGTGCAACGCCTCTTATTAGCCCCCTCCATATGGGGCACACATATTATACTAAAAAGTGTCTACATAAAAATGTTTTCTATTGACACCAAATTTTGAGTTATAATGATCTGTTGGCCAGAGGTGTCCTTGCTTTGGTGTGAATCTGGAACTGTGGCGCTTATTTGACACACGAAATGACCTTGCACAAAACGTGCAGCAGAATATCATACCTCTATACCATTTGCTACTAAGGTAAAAGTAGGCAGACTCAGCCACATGTACCACTGTCTGCTCTATTCCTAGATAGTGAATAGTATGGTGGAGCAGGAAGACTTCAACTTCCTGCTCCACCATTCTGATACCTGCTAGTAAGGGTGCATCAAACCAGAAATGAGAGGAAGAGAGCAGAAGAGATCTGTGGGACAATGGGGCTGGGTAAGTGTTACTTTTATTTTTACATATCATTTTTTATGTGGTGGGACTCTGGGGATAATAATATATATATACTGTGGGTGACCCACTGAGAAGATATATATATATATATATATATATATATATATATATATATATATATATATATACATAATTAGGATTGAGCCGATCTTGAGATTTCAGGATCGATTTTAAAATCCGATTTCTGATAATTTTCCAGCCAATCGCGATCATGAAATTTGCTCGATCGGCAATCAGGATCTGATCTTTCCCGATCCCGATCGCTCAACCCTAGTCAATGCTTCTCTATGGGAAAAGTCACTTTTAGGATTGAGCCAATCTTGAGATTTCAAAATCCAATTTCCGATCATTTTCGCGCTGATCCCGATCATGAAATTTGCTCGATCGCCGATCGGGGTCTGATCTTTCCCAATCCCGATCCTTCAAACCTATACATAATACATATTGCATATATATTGTGGGCTTGAAAACCCATTGGTGAGCATTATACTGTATGGAGGAATTGAGGATTATCATACCTTCGGGGTACTATGGATATCATTACACTGTGGGGGGATCCACTGGAGAGAGCATTATACAGTGTGTGAAACCACAGGAAAGGAGATTATTGCGTGTGGGGACGTTATAGTGCATGTGTGGTGCTTCCACTGCCTGGAATCAAAATGACACATGCTGCCTTAGTTGGCGGTCTGGTGCATGGATCTGCATATTGCAAGGTTGCAAGGTGGAGTTCCAGAAAGCTGGAATGGAATGCCGAAGATCAAGCGGTGCAAAGGCAGACCACGGTAAACCCCCTTTGATTAAGGTGACTATTTTATAAGTGACATATCGACAACCTCATATTCATATAGGAGTCATTCCTAAATTTCACCGATTACCTTCAAGGGGTTCTCTGGCAAAAAAAACCTTTTTTTTTTTTTTTTTTTTTTTTTCAAAGAGATTTTAATGCTAATATAGGGTTAATAAGTGTACCTTTAGCAATGTATTCTCTGGGAGCCCCTGGCATCCTCTGCATTTGTTTACATGAGTATCTTCCTTTGACTAAAACTACCATGATGCTTTGCTATTCACCCAGAACCCCCTCTCACTCCCTTCCCCTCCCTATTTCCCTACCTAGTCCTTGGGAAGTTGGAAAATATCATTCCCTACAGCCAGTTTTGGAGACTGAGTGAACTATGATCCCGATTTTGATGCCCAATGCCAAGTTGTGAGAGAAGAAGAACATTACCTGCAGGGCTCATTAAAATCAGTGCAGATCAGAGCCAAAAACCTTTCACAATAAGAATTTTTAATTCCACTTCAACATCACAACAACTTACAACACTGCTCATAGTTGGATCAGATCCATCATGAGGAAACACTGACAGATCCTGCTAGACGATCCTTTCTAGAAAAAATAACTACCAAAATCTCCGACATTGACCAATGGGAAAGCAAGGTCACTGAAAAACTTCCCGGTCCCCGGGTAAACTCGGGGAATTTAGATGACCTAGGATACTGTGAGGTCAATGTGAATACATACCATAGACGGTGATAATGAATGAAGAGTATTCTGTGTTTCCATTTCTATCTGTAACATCTATACTGTACACCCCGCTGTCCGCCATTGTCAGATCCTTTATGGTTAATGTAAATAAGTCAATAGACATTAGTAGACGATCCCTGACCTGAGAGTCATATATATAATACGCGTTCTCGGTATTGTCCAGGATTGTGATACTTCTTCCATTCTTAGCAAACTTCCAGGTAATAAACATTTCTGTTCCCATCTTGTGTGAAGGAGAATACGCAAGACTGACAGATCCGTGTAGTCCGGCCGGCTTGTGGACTTGGTCATTTGCTTCTCCTCCTGCAGACACATCAGAGATTATTATGTCACATGACATTATGTCATGATGTAATTAGGAAGTAATGTAATTAGGATGTAATTGGTTTGCAACACTGAGGCAGCAGCTGTCTTCCTAATTACATCATGGAAGACAGATTTGCATATTCTTCTCATGGTCCCATAAAGGCTTAATAAGTCTCCACACACCTATATGGTGGTCTCTCCCCAAGGAGTGACAATATCCCCTTAAAAAAACACCATCATAGTCAATAAACAAGTTCCTCACCAAAGTAGCAAACTGTTTTGCTTATGCAGCATTCACACTTGTGCAGCGTACAACCCAGTAGAGGAGGCCGGGAAGTGAGAGTAAAGATGACACTGGGTGTGCCACCTGCTAGGGCGGGAACGCTCCACTCTCACCCCAATCCCTCTCTGTGAAACCATGTTTTTTGCACGAACACAAAGTCCGATCAGGGGTTTTAATCTTTTAGATATCGTGGTCAAACATCCGCAACAATAATCTCCCCATGGGTTCTGCCGCCATGAGATCAGAGGGTGTTAATATGTATTTTCAGCAGTCTGGGGTCTTCCAAGTGGTTGATTCTGCCACAATGGGAGGAAGTCAACCTATGCATACATTTTCAGCTTTAACCCTTTGTGAATGTATTAATTTTAGGGTTAATTAAATGTATTATTGAAAATAAAAATTGAAATGTCTAAATTTCACCTCCATATTATTAGAATTCCAAAGTTATTGCCATACATATATCAGTTTTGTAAAAAAAGATTCCGTGTCCTTAAAGTATTTGTATGCTATGTCCCTAAGCGGATCCCATGTTAGGACAGTCCGTACGTGACATTATAGATCAGCCATGATACAATAACTTTAAACCCATATAATATGCTACACATTGGCCTAGCGACTTGTTACGGACACCTTCATGTTCTGGTTGTGTGGAAATCTTAGCTCTACCATGCTTGATATGACCATCCCTAAGGTCCAAGTCTGAATTTTTAGGGTGCATTCAGACTACGTAACGCCGGGCGTGTATGAGAGCTGTACACGCCGGCATTACGGCAGACTGCCGAACACTTCCCATTCACTTCAATGGGAGCGCTCGTAACAGCGGCGTTTACGAGCGCTCCCATTGAAGTGAATGGGAAGTGTTCGGCAGTCTGCCGTAATGCCGGCGTGTACGGCTCTCATACACGCCCGGCGTTACGTAGTCTGAATGCACCCTTAGCCTGCAAAGAAAGGTCTAGGACGTGGTAGAAACGTCTATGCTCCACACATAGATGAGGTTCATTCTCTCCAGTCTTTGGCATAACCAGGTAATCCCACCAGTAATATTGACCTACTAGACCTTCTAGAAAACCCCTAGATTCCAGTGGGAGAAGTGCAACAAATGTAATTTCAAGATATGGACTTGTCAGTCAAGTCAAGAAGACCAAATACGTGGTAAAGTACCAAGTTCCTCTGATACTACAAATGTTCGAGGTGCTCACTTATGTTATCATGTGAAATATCTCCATGACAGGTGGTGAGTAATCTCACTGCCCCACAAATTCCCTATAGAAGAAAACAAGACCCACCTAAAACCAGCAAGATCACAGCTATAAATGGAGCGTAGAGGCTTCTCGTGAGTTCCTGGAGCTTCATCTTCATGAACTTTATGTCCACTGTGGTGGAGACCTAGGAAATAAATGGGGTCATAGATGACGTAAAGGAAGTGACTATAGAAACCACCCAACCTTACAGGACTGAGAAGTGAAGGGACGGAACGTCCAAAAATATCTTAGTTTCTTTTTCTGGGATACAAAGCAGAGGCATACTTCCTAATTCTAGACAATGTATTTCATTTATTTGGTCATAATTCAGCCATATTTGGTAGTTCTTATCATGATAAATCCTGGTTTATTTGGGGTCTCCAACAATGAAGGATCAGTTTAGCTCTTATTAGAACAATGGGTTTGTGACGTGTATAGAGAGACTGAATGAAATGGACCCTTTGATAAATCCTGGTTCCAATCAACTTGTACACAGCTCGGCGCCATGTTATGGGGAGCCCTAGCCAAGATGCATTGTTCAGAGCTTAGGCCAGAGTCCTTCCAGATTATGAACCATAGACGACTTGTTGAAGGGCTGGGGGAGGGTCAGGAGGGCAAAGGCCTTCAAGCAATGGAGGGAGACACATTTTCACCCACTACATTGGGCAGTCTACACTTTTAAATTCTTTCCACACTCAGGGATGACAAACAGACATTGCCCAAAACATGTTTTAACAAAAGCAGACCTATGGTTGTACCTACAGGTAAGGTTATATTCTTTGTGCACTATGGGTACCGTATGTAATACGTGGGGCTTGGCTTTGCCAAAAGTGTCCATGTACATACTGTTTCACTCTTCCCCAATGGACCTATAGGTTCCACTTGTGGTAGAAAGGGCAAAAGGGCAGTACTTGTAACATAATCCGCGCTATGGATATTTCTCAGAACACTTTGGGACTACTAGTTCAGCTAGCCACCTGGACAAAGGTTTCTAGAGCTGACCGTAGAAACCTATCTAATCTATAAAACATAGTGTAGAACACTGTCAGGGCTCCTAGGAACCTATCTATAATACATAGTGTATGACACTGTCAGGGCTCCTAGGAACCTATCTATAAAACATAGTGTAGAATACTGTCAGGACTCCTAGGAACCTATCTATAAAACATAGTGTAGAACACTGTCAGGGCTCCTAGGAACCTATCTATAATACATAGTGTATAGCACTGTCAGGGCTCCTAGGAACCTATCTATGAAACATAGTGTATAACACTGTCAGGGCTCCTAGGAACCTATCTATAAAACATAGTGTAGCACACTGTCAGGGCTCCTAGGAACCTATCTATAATACATAGTGTATGACACTGTCAGGGCTCCTAGGAACCTATCTATAAAACATAGTGTAGAACGCCTTCAGGGCACCTAGGAACCTATCTATAAAACATAGTGTATGACACTGTCAGGGCTCCTAGGAACCTATCTATAAAACATAGTGTAGAACGCCTTCAGGGCACCTAGGAACCTATCTATAAAACATAGTGTATGACACTGTCAGGGCTCCTAGGAACCTATCTATAAAACATAGTGTAGAATACTGTCAGGGCTCCTAGGAACCTATCTATAAAACATAGTGTAGAATACTCCTAGCACTCCTAGGAACCTATCTATAAAACATAGTGTAGAATACTCCTAGCACTCCTAGGAACCTATCTATAAAACAGTGTAGAACATTCTTAGGGCTCCTAGGAACCTATCTATAAAACAAAGTGTAGGACACTGTCAGGGCTCCTAGGAACCTATCTATAAAACATAGTGTAGAATACTCTTAGGGCTCCTAGGAACCTATCTATAAAACATAGTGTAGAACACTGTCAGGGCTCCTAGGAACCTATCTATAAAACATAGTGTATAACACTGTCAGGGCTCCTAGGATCCCATCTATAAAACATAGTGTAGAACACTGTCAGGGCTCCTAGGAACCTATCTATAAAACATAGTGTAGAATACTGTCAGGGCTCCTAGGAACCTATCTATAAAACATAGTGTAGAACACTGTCAGGGCTCCTAGGAACCTATCTATAAAACATAGTGTAGAACACTGTCAGGGCTCCTAGGAACCTATCTATAAAACATAGTGTAGAACACTGTCAGGGCTCCTAGGAACCTATCTATAAAACATAGTGTAGAATACTGTCAGGGCTCCTAGGAACCTATCTATTAAACCAATGGCAATGGAGGCCAATGGCAGTTGTAAAAAATAAAACAAAACATATACTCACCTTCAATTCCCTGTTTTGAGATTCCCCAGGGAATCTGACACACTCTCTCTTCCTCTTTGGGGACATTCGGTGTGCCCATGTGACCACTGGTGGCCCAATCACAGGCCTCAGCAGTAACCTTGGGCACTTGAGAGGGGCGGAGTCTAACCGCGCTTAGTGAAGGATGCGACACTGCTGAGCTCCGTCACTATTAACCTGCATCCAGCTCCTTTTCAGCGCCCACAACCCTCGAAATGGGAAAACTTGGCAGAGATAACAGCCTAGACCCACCAGGCACCCCCAGAAAGAGCAAAACACAAGGGGACCTGCAAAAATTCCTGCGGAAGAAACCTAGCTACTCACCCGCAGGCCCTTCCAAGATGGCGCCCGCGCCCAGGAAAGAACAGGACACGGAGGACGAGTCGGAAGCAGAGGCGATGGAGGACACAGAGCAGCCTGTCCAAGGTAACTCCGGCCATGCTACAGTGTCCATGGCCACCTTGCAGAAAGCCTTAACCAAAGCACTTTCTCCAGTTATGTCCGAATTGGCAGCAATAAGAGCAGATATGCAGGCCACTACACAGAGAGTGTCGCAGTTAGAAAATAGCACAGTCGCCATCACTAATCACTCTACTTCCATGGCAGCTAGGCTGTGCTTATTTAAAGACTATATAGACCGCTCCTTGGTCCTAGTGGAGGACCAAGAAAATAGAAGCAGACGTAAAAACTTGAGAATTAAAGGGGTCCCTGAGCAGGAGGACACCGAGGACCTACGTGTCACGGCATTACAGATTTTCACAGATATCCTTGGTGCGGAACGTGCAAATAGTATCAAGATTGAGAGAATCCATAGAGCTCTCAGGCCGAAGCCACAAAATGGAGAACCCCCAAGAGACGTCATATGTGGCTTCCTGGCATACCCTGATGTCGCCGAAATCTTGGCCGCAGTGAGAAACAAACACTCATTGCCCTTTGGAGAGGCTGAAATATCCATTTATCAGGACATTGCGCCCTCAATACTAGCTAAACGCAGATTGCTAAAGCCCCTGCTAGATGTTCTGAGGGCGAAGGACATTAAGTACGCGTGGCTTTACCCCTTCGGCCTAGCAGTCATGTATAGAGGCAAAAGAATTGCGATACACTCACCAGCTGACCTCCCGTCCCTCTGGGCTCTTCTACGAATGGACCCGCTGGATATTCCATCTTGGCTGCCCACACCGCCTCTTCCAGACCTACCGGACCTCCCAGATTGTGAGCAATGGCTTCACCGTAGCGGCAACAAGTCGCCTAAGAGGAAGAAATCGATTTCTCATCCCCGTTGAGAAATTTCTACATATCCTTTGTCTTCTTTAGTTGGATTTCCTGAAATCCGCATCCTTTCACCCCAGCATATTTGATTTCATAGCTGGAGGTGTGGACCTGGTTGGTTTACCTGTAATTGTTCTGTTGAGACCCCCGGTCTCATTGACATTTCTGGTTTTTGGTGCAAACACTGTAGGAGGACTTATTATGCCTGAGTCTCTCATTATAACCATAACTTGTCCTCGCAGTTAATTGTTATTTACTTGCTCTTTGCTGTGTTGCCCTAAATAAGTTGTTTTTGTTTCTACCTTATACGGGTTGTGAGATTTATACTTTATACCATATATGCATAGGAGTAGGGAGCTGGAGCGGGTTAGTTATACAGGTTAGGCTATAGTAATAGTGTAATTTCCCGTCCCTGTTATCTCCTTTGTGGATAGCCTTCAGGTTTCCTTTTTGCTAATACTGCACTCGATTATACTCGTCAATATTGTTGTTTTTCATCTAGCCTTCTCTCGCATCTCACCTCTTTCCCTTCCTTTCTTCCCTCCCTCTCTTTTTTTTCGTTTTCTCTCCCTTCTTCCTTGTTCCCTTCCCCCTATTTTTTTTCTTCTCCCTCCTTTTTTCTTTTTTCTTTTCTTTCCTTTCTCTAGGCTCTTCTCGTCCCTTCTTGTAGCCCGTTCCCTATTTTTACAGCTCATCTTCCTCCGAAGGGACAGGTAACAAATCAGGGGCTCGACTGGGGCCGTGCATAACCTCTGCGGAGAATTATGGCAGCCGTCACCGTTACTTCCTTTAATGTGAATGGCCTGAATTCCCCACAAAAGCGTCATGGCATTCTTAGGTTGGTACACAAATTGAAGTCGGACATTTTAATGTTACAGGAGACCCATTTTAAGGCCTCTAGAATACCTACCCTCCCTAAAAGATACTTTGATCAGTGGTTCCTTAGTTCCCACCCTCTATCCGCTTCTAAGGGAGTGGCCATTGCTGTTGGACGCTCCACACCTTTTACTTGCAAACAAACTCAGACAGACTCTGAGGGACGTTATGTCTTTATTAAAGGGCTATTGGCAACAAGACCTATTACATTGGCGTGTATCTACGCTCCGAATGAAAATCAAATCCCCTGGATCAAGCAGACCCTCTCAGATCTTCAGCTCTTCTCAGAAGGTGATGTTATTCTGGGAGGAGATTTGAATGTCTCTTTAAATCCATTATTGGATGCGTCCACCGGCAAATCGGCCATTTCCCAAATAGCGCTCAGTTCCCTGATTAAGTCGATTCAGAATCTACATCTAGTAGATACCTGGAGAACGCTTAATCCGTCAGTTAAAGATTATACGCACTTCTCCCGCCATCATAGGTCCCACCAACGTCTCGATTATGTGCTTTGCTCAACCTCTTTATTGCAATCTTGTGTCTCAGCTAGTATAGGCGTAGCGACCCTCTCGGACCATTCTCCTGTTTCCACCTCCTTTGTCATTCCGGAACTTACCCCTACAGAATGGAACTGGAAATTGAACGAAAAGCTGCTAAACGATGTGGTTTTTGTAGATGATCTTAAGCTGAAGCTAGCTGAATTCTTTCGCCTTAATAACTCCCCTGAGGTCTCCATGGGCGCAGTTTGGGAAGCCCATAAGGCTTTCGTACGAGGTATATTAATTTCTAGGGGCACTTTCCTTAAGAGAGAGAGACAGAAGGAGGTGGATTTGCTGTTGTCCCAAATTTCTACAATTGAGAGAGCACATAAGCGATCACGCTTGGCATCGCTACAGGAGGATTTGCTCTCGCTGAGGGCTAAGCTCAAGCGCATCTTCCACAACCAGACTACCAAACACCATTTTTACTATAAGCTACGTACATATTCCCACGGGGACAAGGGGGGTAAGATGATGTCAGCTCTTATAAAAAAGGCCCGAGCAAAATCATTTATACATGCAGTTAAGGACGATTTAGGTGTTACCCATCAGAAGACGGTGGATATTGCTCGAATCTTTAAGGCTTTTTACGAGAAATTATACAATATTGAGAATACTGGCACTGACGCAGACAGAGTGGCTGCTATGGAAGACTTCTTACAGTCTCTCCAACTTCCTACCGTGTCGTCGGCTGACGCTGAAAAACTGATTTCCCCTGTCACTTCGGAGGAACTCAGAGATGTATTGAGCACCTTTCCTTTGGGGAAGAGCCCCGGTCCAGATGGACTTACAAATCTATACTTCAAAAAGTTTCAAGATGTCTTACTTCCTCAGCTGGCTACTCTGTGCAACGCTCTTATGTCTGGTGAATCTCTTCCGAAACAATCGCAAGAGGCTTTCATTACCTTGATAGCCAAGGAGGGTAAGGACCCTCTTTCCTGCGGTAGCTACCGCCCTATATCTCTCCTCAATTCTGATATAAAAATTTGGGCCAAGTTGCTGTCCCTCAGGTTGTGTCGGATCCTGCCGAGTATCATTCACGAGGAGCAAGCTGGATTTATTAAGGGCAGGGAGGGTAAGGACAATTCGCACAAACTGTTACATGCTATCTCCCTCGCAAGGTCTACTGGCCGGTCATTGGTCCTTCTCGGAGTAGATGCCGAGAAGGCCTTTGACCGCGTCAGCTGGTCTTTTATGGCAGCGACTTTGCGAGCTTTTGGCTTCCCCCCTACATTCATTGATATGGTGTTTTCCCTTTATTCTGCACCGCACGCCAGACTTCGAATTAATGGTACTCTCTCTCCTGCCTTTGCGATCCTGAATGGTACTCGGCAGGGCTGCCCCCTTTCTCCATCCCTTTTTATTTTAACTTTGGAGACCCTCCTGAGTGCAGTTCGACTTCACCCCGACATAACTGGCTTTCAAATTGGACCTAGAGCGTTGCACAGTTTAGCTTTCGCAGATGATGTCTTATTTTTGGTTTCTGATCCTTTGCGAAGTCTGCCCATCATCACTTCTTTAATGAACCACTATGGTAATTTATCTAATTACAAACCCAACATCTCTAAATCTGAGATCTTGGTAATTTCGCTACCGCTGAAGGAAAGGCGACTCTTAGCTCAATCTTCTCCATATATTGTCAAATCCCATTGCATAACCTATTTAGGAGTTAAGCTAACTAGCAATTTATCTGACCTGTATAAGGAGAACTTTACACCATTGTTACAGGATTTGAAAAATTCGTTACATAATATGGATCTACCCTTTATGTCATGGTTTGGGAGGCGTAACCTCTTACAGATGTACGTTCTCCCGAAACTGATCTATAAGATTCAGATGCTTCCTATAGCGCTGCCTTTGAAGTTTCTTAGAGCTGTGAGATCGCTTTTCACAAACTTCGTCTGGAGGGGAGGGTCAGCAAGACTTTCTTATGCTATTCTCAAAAGGAAGAAGGGAGAGGGGGGTATACAACTCCCAGACATCGAATTGTATTATTATGCCAACTTGCTCTCCCGATGGCTTTCTCTGGTTGCGCCAGTGGGAACCTCTTTGATCCGAGATATGCTGGACTTACAATATGGCGCTCGACTCCTAGATCACTTATGGGCACCAAACCCTTCCTTTTTGAAAAGCTCCAACTGTGATGTCCTACTTAAAGGCCCCTGTGAGATGTGGGCGAAATGGAATGCGAAACTGGCCCCTCCCCCGTCTAGATTATGCCCCGCCTCAGTCTTACCGAAACTTTTGCCACATCCTATGACGGGATATTCGGATTTGTGGGACAGCCTCAGCCATGTCACTCTGTCGGAACTATATAACTTTAACCTGGTCCCTTTAACCCTGGAACAGCTTCAGTTTCATCTCCCCGAGACTGCTGTTACTCACCTTCATTACAATCATTTCCGATGGTGTGCTGCTTCCCTGCCTCATCGAGGTTTGTTGTTTCGTCACCCTACGAAACTGGAACAGTTGATCTCGACTTCTTCGAGAGCAGGGAGGAAATTGTCAGCCTGTAAATCACTGCTCCTTTTCTCGTCCTCCTTGGAGAAACCCCACTTTATCACGGCATGGGAAAAGGACTTTGGTACTCAGTTCTCTGATGATGATGTTACATGCATTTTGAAACACTCGCATGGATTTTCCAGGTGTGTTAGGCTTCAGGAAATGCACTACAAAGTTGTTACACGATGGCACATAACTCCTGACTGGCTGTCCACACATGATCTTTCTGACGACCCTTTGTGCTGGCGCTGCAGATCTGAGAGAGGCACCCACCTACACCTCTGGTGGAGCTGCCCAGTGATCCAAACGTACTGGTCTCAAGTCCAAACTCACATTCAACGTATAGTTGGCTACCCGATTGATTTGACGCCCGGGGTTGTCCTCCTCTCTCTCCCTTCCGATGGCCTCAAACCAAGGCGTAACAATTTGGTGACCCATCTCCTTGAGATTGCTAAGTCCCTGATACCTTGTTTTTGGCTACAACAGACAGCTCCACCCATTTCTCTCTGGATTGAGAAGGTGTCCCAGGTGGCACAATTTGAAGAACTATTGAGCTGGACCAATGCTTCTCATGATCGCTTCTTGAAATTGTGGAAACTGTGGCTCTCTGACAGAAACATGCTCCTCAACTCGGACCACTGATGAATACTACTTCTTGGTGGTTGGGAGGAGACCTCCCTGTTTGGTCTCCCCACCCTCCCATGTGACTGCCTATGTATTGCTCTCTCTACATCCTACCCCCCCCCCCCTCCTTCCCCTCCCCCTTCCCCTTCCCTACTGGAAAGAGGTCCCTACCAACTGTCTTTTCTTGTGAACTCTCTTTGACGTTCTCATCGAGTGCACTGTTTACTTATTTCTATTCTCTTAGCTTTTAGTTAAGATGTAACTACGGATATTTACCATTTTCTTGTCAATTTTTTCCATATGTATCTTTGTTCCAGACTGTAATTTTGCTTTGAAAATTAATAAAATTGAGAGTATAAAAAAAAAACAAAAAAACCTTGGGCACTTGACATCACCAGAAAGTGACAGATACTGTGAAAAGGTCCAAAAGAGGTGAAGGAAGGTATAAGGAGTATAAATGGTTTTTATTTATATTTTTTACACCTCTTTTGGGCCTCCGTTTATTTCTAAGGTGGTGGCTATTTTTTTTCGTAAAAACAATTTTGAACATTCTAATCAAACCGGCTTGTTAAAAGTCAATTCACCCATCTTTATTTACAATGATATAGATATTTAAAAAATATCCTGAAAACACTTTTCAAGAACCTGTTGATCTCTGCGATCACATGCTTCCACCTAGCAGGATGCAGTGGAGTTACTGCACGCTACCCATGTCATCTTGGACCTGGTAACTTTAGCTCCTCTAAGGCATTGTTATCCTCTCACTTGGGTAGAAGCTCTGTCGGTGGAGGATCTACATACTCTGGTATAGATGGTTACAAAACCTTACTTAAAAACCTACCCTGTGAAGAACAGAATCTATCGCACCCACCAATGGAAACAGTGAGTTCTTCTTTTCATGAAAGTTGTGGTCACAAAATACTGAGAAATGAGAGTATGGGTGTGTTTTATGTTCCCACACGAAGTTAAGGGTCTTGACTTTGTGAATTAACTTTTGTACATTATTCCGTGTCCAGCACCATCTCATTCGGTAGTAGGTCATAGTAGGGACTCACCAAAAGAAAACCTTAAAAACTAAAATGGAATCACAAAACATAGAGCCCCCTAAATGTAACAACTATAGAGGAGCCTCCATTGCTGACGCCAACCACACAATGAGAGAAAGGAAACTCGAACTATAGCTCAAGAATATAAATCTGTCTAGTGGTTTCCACCATATCCTTCAGACGTGATGAGTGGTTTCTCATGTCTACTGTGTGGTCATCACCTCTCCTCCCCACATAGCTGTCTTATCGAGTGGGATGAGAAAAGATTTGTGCACATGTATGTAATAAATGGAAATACGATGAAAACATTCCTTGGTCATATCTAGAGATGGGCGAGTCTCTCAAGATTCATTTTGGATTCGGTGGCTCGACTAGTGACCACTTCCTTTTCGCCACACACTGTATCTAGCTTTAGGTTCTCGTCTCTTCACCCTTCATCGTATTTAGGGGAGAGGCAGGTCCTAAGGAGTGTTACATGAACAGAGGATGGTGAAGAACATTCTGAAACCTCAGCTTTGTGGGTTTGTTGTAACGGGGCCCTCTGATGTATTGGCCAGGCATGGTGTGATGGTATCTCCTCCCCCTTCCTGGACAGAAGGGTGGTGAGATACAGTACATCACTGACACTGGTAGATGTGGAGTAAGTCTGGATTGTAGCTGCCGCCATGCCGAGTTACACATTAGAAATTCTGTCCATTGTATTGGCAGCGAATCTCATCATCTCAGAAGTTGAGTGCTCTGTATAATATCTGTAACCCCAGATGGATCTATTTTAGTCTAGTTTAGTAAGTTAAGCCCCCATCCCACCCCATAGAAACCCATCATCTACCTTCTGAGATACACTATGGGTTACCCCTGGTTCACATCTACGTTTGGTAATCTTTTCGGGGAGACCCCCCCGAACGGAATCCCGAACACATTGGCAAGCAGTGTGCAGTGAAAGCCTAGACTATCATGGGGTCTGTGTGCTTTCCTCGCTCTGCCCGCACAAGTCATGCAGACAGGAAAGTAGATTATGAACTACTTTCCTGTCCGCATGAGATTGGCGGCAAGCCCATGGACCCCATTATAGTCTATGAGATCCATGTGCTCTCATAAGCTCTCCACTTGCCAATGCGTTGGATATTCCATCCAGGTGGGTCCCCATGCGGACTCCCCAAACGGATTACCAAATTTTAGATGTGAACCAGGGGTTACAAACCTGGATTCTACCAACTCCTTCCCCAACACCACATAACACTTCTGAGGATCAGATATCATTGGGGTATATACTCGGTACTGGGCGGACCTGACTGTACCCGTACACCAATAAGTGAACGGAAGGGATAAAATAACCATTTTCTTTTTCATTCTTCCACGTGATTCTACAGATCACTATAAGGAGACCCAAATTATGTTCTTTTTATATGTTTTTGTATGAAAATTATTCGTTTTTTTGTCGTTGCATAACACTATGGTTTTTCCATTCATGGAACTGCTATGGGCTTGTTTTTTGTGGGATGGGTGCCTATGACTTTTTTATCATTCTTATTAACCCCTTCCCAAGATGCGCCATAATAGTACGGCACATGTCGGGTCTGTAACTATGGCGACCGCCCGGGAGCTGGACGGCCGCCATAGCCACCGGGTGTCTACTGCTTTTAAGCAGTAGACAACCGGCTCTAATGCCTCCGATCGGTCCCCGGACCGATCGGAGGCATTAAACCCTCCGGCACCACAGTCAAAGGCGCCGGAGACGCCATTTTCCCGGCGGCGCATGGGCATGCTCCAGGGCCAACGTCACGTTGCCATGACAGCCGGGAGCCTTGTACAGGCTCCCAGGCTTGTCTGCAAATTCTTTCTTTTGCAGGCTGGTCTATGCAGCCTGCAAAAGAAAGGATGATTTTTTTGCAATGCATTAGCATTGTAATGCATTGCATTAGTGATCAGACCCCCTGGGGTTCAACACCCCTAAGGGGTCTAATAAATGCAAAAAATAAATTTAAAAAAAGTAAAAAAAAAATATAAAAAAATATAAAAAGTATTAAAAATTCAAATCACCCCCCTTTCCCTAGAACACATATAAAAGTAGTTAAATACTGTGAAACACATGCATGTTAGGTATCCCCGTGTCTGAAATCGCCCGCTCTACAAATCTATAAAAATATTTTTCCTGTTCGGTAAACGCCCTAGCCGGAAAAATAGTCAAAAGTGCCAAACCGCCGTTTTTTCACTGTTTTGATTCTGATAAAAATTGGAATAAAAAGTGATCAAAGCAATAACATTTCCCAAAAATGGTAGAACTAAAAAGTACACCCGGCCCCGCAAAAAAAGACGCCCTATGCATCCCCGTACACGCACGTATAAAAAAGTTACAGCCGTCGGAATATGGCGACTTTTAGAAAAAAAATTTTTTAACACCGTTTTGGATTTTTTTTAAGGGGTCAAAATGTAAATAAAACCATATAAATTTGGTATCCCCGGAACCGTACCGATACACAGAATACAGGGGACATGTCATTTTGGCTGCACAGTGAACTTCGTAAAACCAAAGTCCGTAAGAAAGTCGCAGAAATTTTTTCTTCAAATCCACCCCATTCTGAATTTTTTCCCTGCTTCCCAGTACATTATATAGAATAATTAATGGCGGCATCATGAAGAAAAATTTGTCCCGCAAAAATTAAGACCTCATATGGCTCTGGGAGCGGAGAAAATAAAAAAGTTATGGGGTTTAGAAGGGGGGAGTCAAAAACGAAAAACGAAAATCAAAAAATGCCATCGGCGGGAAAGGGTTAAATTTTTTTACAAGATTGAGTTAATAAAAATAATTTATTTTAGCAACCTATTCTGTACGTAGTAATAGGAGGAATTTATTATTCAGGGGCCGGGTCTCTCCGCCTTACTCTGCAGACATTGCTGCAGCTTCTTCTATGCACAGGCCTCGCACGTCTTCCAGGATGACACAGATTTCTCACCAGTTCTCCAGACTTTGGTTCTGGTTCCTTCTACTGGACATATTTCACTGTTGGGCGGCCTGCTTACTTGTCTAATGGCTATGTTTTATGGTTCAGACTGTATTGACTGTATTTATAGCAGTACAAGATTATTGCAGTATATTGTACAGGGGATCAAGTGATCCACGGTCAAATCCCCATATGGGACACAAAGCCATTGTGTGCGCCAACATTGGAGATTGAAGATTGTAGGGGAGACAGGAAAGGTTTATGGGCAGAGACTTCAGGGTGGTGCAGAAGGGACTTGTGGAGTAAAAGGTCTTGTGAGGAGTAAGTGGGATATTATATGTATGTAGGAGGAGGAGGTGGACTGTCTTGTAGGTCAATGTAAGTCTGTAGAAGGATATTATAGATGGGGCCCAATGGAGGGATTGGCAGAGGGTAGAAGTGGGTGAAGCATGTAGTGGATAATACAGTAGGCTGCAAGGGTGTAGGGTTGGCCACAAAATGGGATGTCTAATATTTATAGCATGCCCAGATAGATCTGGTTGTAGTGCTGGTGGGTGACACCAAGCCAATGCGCACCTATCAAAGGAGACATATTGCCGGTCCAAACCTGAAAGCGAATAAAGTTCACATGACAAGACAAGTATACTGTAATGTTCTGTCCACTGAGCGCTCTGTTTGCCTTGTGTTTTTAGGTAAACCGAACGCCCCTCACCCAGTACATGGAGTAATAAACCAGTCCGCTGATCTGACACTGGACGTGAACCAGACTGGGGATATACAAGAAATCTACTGGACTTACAAGACATATATTCTGGCTAGTTACATGAATAATCATCTGGTTGTAAGACATTATGCTTTTGCTAATAGACTGGAGACCCTGAACAGCGGCACAACCCTGAGGATCACTAACCTGAGGAAGGAAGATGGCGGCATATATACTGTATCTGCACATTTTATACACAAGGAAATAAATCAGAGATCCTATAACCTGACTGTATATGGTGAGTTTATCATGGACCACTCAGACGATCATAGCTCAAATATCAGCAAGTAGGAAAAGAGTTTTCTTCAGGGACTAATGTTACAATGTTAGATAAAGGAACGATAATATATTCAGGTGATGCAATACGAGGTATATAGATGACGTATCTCTGAATGTCAAGGAAGGGTTCATCTCTTGACTTGGGATATTTATTAGTAAAACCTTCTACATGATAGACAGCATCCATCCATGTGTCCTAAGGGAGCTTGGCTCAGAAGTTAGTAGAACATTGTATCGTATTGTCACAGACTCCTAGAAGGACGGGCAGATGACTTAAAGGGGTTGTCCCATCACAAAGATCAATACTGCTAGTTTATGTGGCTTTAAGACTTTTCCTAAATGCATTGCTTTATCAAAACTACTTTGTTTGGCCGCTATCTTAATTTATTCACTTCATTGTTTACAATCCTTTTCTATGGCCCTTGGGATTATCTGCTCATTTGTCCAGTGATGTAGCTGCCTGCTCTCAGGGGGGAGGGGGGGGGAGGAGCTGGGATCAGCTCTGAGCTGTTTGTCTGATACGTAGTGGAGCTTCTCAGATAGCGGAGGGGGGAGGTGAGAGCTCCTGGATTTCTGAGCTCTTATCAGTCAGTTTAATTGAATTTGGCTGATAAGGGCTGAGATAGGGAGTCCGTTACCTCTGTATGTAATGCAAACTGACTAAAGGGATATGTGCACACTGGCAGTCCCGATAACCACAAACCTCCTGCGCCATGTCCTGATGGAAGAGTCTTCATTGGCTGATGCTATAGTAATGGCAAAAATGGAAATGCTGGGAAATATGACTAATCCTATGTAACAGGAGAATTCCTATTTTCTCATTACAGATCCCGTTCCCTCTCCGGTTATATGGACTGAAGTGAAGGAGGACACCACAGACCAGTGTAATGTCACTCTCTATTGTTCTGTCCCATCATATACATCAGATTTCTCCTATACATGGATATACAGACATCGGGACTCTGAGTATCAGCCGTATAATAACGGAAGCTCCATCCATATCTCAGAACCACCGGACCACGCGGACATGGAACTACTGTGTATAGTCCACAACCCGGCCGACAAGAAGAATGCCTCTGTTAATGTGCGACACATCTGCCCCAATCTTGTCACTATAAACCATAGGAAATGTGGTAAGAAAGAGATCTTTTATTTCTTAATGTACAAGGAAAAATTAAAGGGCTCTTAATCTTCTGCTTAACCACACCTCCCAACTTCTGATGGGGGGAAAGAGGGACTAAATTTTATGGCATGGTTAACACGCTCGCAGATTTAAGCGTTGTAAGTCCTACCCCCTATCTAGGCCCACTTTAGCCCCACCAATTCCCACTCATGTCCCTTTTCCCCCCCATACAGTAACAGTTGCCCCTTTTGTGGCCCTACATGGTATCATGCCCCCTTTTGGTCCCATACACAGTATAATGCCCCTCAATATGGCCCTTCTCGATAAAGTCCCATGTAGAGAGGCCCTCTTCTGGGTGGTACCTGCACTTTTCTAACTCCCCGGCTTTAGGTCCTGACAAGACTTCTGGCAGTGGGGTGATCCTTCACCCCTAAAGAGCAACCATGGCCTATAAATGTATAGACAATGGACAGTGCTCTCTCTGACCCGTCATTGGCCATAGGCTGCTATGACAGACATAAGCCTAGCCAAGACACCCATGGCTGCCACCCCAACACGGCATTAGGCATTACCTTGGCACAACACTTCGGGGTATAAGTCTATTAACAATCTATTTTAGGTCAGACATTTCATGCAGATCAATACCTTACTATATTTTATTTTACTGCTACAAGGCTCCAAAATCCCATACATAGTCCTAGAGGTAATTGATAAATTGGTAACTGCCTGTGTCCTCCCCTAGGGGGCGCTCAGAGGAATACTGCACACTGTATAACTACCCCAAATGTAAAGCACCATGGAATTAATGGTGCTATATAAATAAATAATAATAATAATAATACTCCAGGTATACAGTCACACATTTATTACAGACTATAATACATTTTCTTACTATTTTAGGCAGAGGACTTCTCTATTACACACTGTACAAACTTGGTTTATCGGTCTTGGTATTGATCCTTGGATGTGCTCATTATAAAACAAGATAATAGAAGGAGAAGGGCAAGAAAAAAGGAGAAGAGGTGATTTTATATGAAATGAAATGGAGTGGTGTCTTATAGAGACTGTGTATTATAGAGACTGTGTATTATAGAGACTGTGTATTATAGAGACTGTGTATTATAGAGACTGTGTATTATAGAGAATGTGTATTATAGAGAATGTGTATTATAGAGACTGTATATTATAGAGACTGTGTATGATAGAGACTGTGTATTATAGAGATTGTGTATTATAGAGAATGAGTATGATAGAGACTGTGTATTATAGAGAATGTGTATTATAGAGACTGTGTATTATAGAGACTGTGTATTATAGAGAATGTGTATTATAGAGAATGTGTATTATAGAGACTGTGTATTATAGAGATTGTGTATTATAGAGAATGAGTATGATAGAGACTGTGTATTATAGAGAATGTGTATTATAGAGACTGTGTATTATAGAGAATCTGTATTATAGAGACTGTGTATTATAGAGATTGTGTATTATAGAGACTGTGTATTATAGAGAATCTGTATTATAGAGACTGTGTATTATAGAGATTGTGTATTATAGAGAATGAGTATGATAGAGACTGTGTATTATAGAGAATGTGTATTATAGAGAATCTGTATTATAGAGACTGTGTATTATAGAGACTGTGTATTATAGAGAATGTGTATTATAAAGACTGTGTATTATAGAGATTGTGTATTATAGAGACTGTGTATGATAGAGACTGTGTATGATAGAGACTGTGTATTATAGAGATTGTGTATTATAGAGAATGTGTATTATAGAGACTGTGTATTATAGAGATTGTGTATTATAGAGACTGTGTATGATAGAGACGGTGTATTATAGAGACTGTGTATTATAGAGAATCTGTATTATAGAGACTGTGTATTATAGAGACTGTGCATTATAGAGACTGTGTATTATAGAGAATGTGTATTATAAAGACTGTGTATTATAGAGACTGTGTATTATAGAGACTGTGCATTATAGAGACTGTGTATGATAGAGACTGTGTATGATAGAGACTGTGTATTATAGAGACTGTGTATTATAGAGACTGTGTATTATAGAAAATGTGTATTATAGAGACTGTGTATTATAGAGACTGTGCATTATAGAGACTGTGCATTATAGAGACTGTGTATTATAAAGACTGTGTATTATAGAGACTGTGTATTATAGAGACTGTGCATTATAGAGACTGTGTATGATAGAGACTGTGTATGATAGAGACTGTGTATTATAGAGACTGTGTATTATAGAGACTGTGTATTATAGAGAATCTGTATTATAGAGACTGTGTATTATAGAGATTGTGTATTATAGAGACTGTGTATTATAGAGAATCTGTATTATAGAGACTGTGTATTATAGAGATTGTGTATTATAGAGAATGAGTATGATAGAGACTGTGTATTATAGAGAATGTGTATTATAGAGAATCTGTATTATAGAGACTGTGTATTATAGAGACTGTGTATTATAGAGAATGTGTATTATAGAGACTGTGTATTATAGAGATTGTGTATTATAGAGACTGTGTATGATAGAGACTGTGTATGATAGAGACTGTGTATTATAGAGATTGTGTATTATAGAGAATGTGTATTATAGAGACTGTGTATTATAGAGATTGTGTATTATAGAGACTGTGTATGATAGAGACGGTGTATTATAGAGACTGTGTATTATAGAGAATCTGTATTATAGAGACTGTGTATTATAGAGACTGTGCATTATAGAGACTGTGTATTATAGAGAATGTGTATTATAAAGACTGTGTATTATAGAGACTGTGTATTATAGAGACTGTGCATTATAGAGACTGTGTATGATAGAGACTGTGTATGATAGAGACTGTGTATTATAGAGACTGTGTATTATAGAGACTGTGTATTATAGAAAATGTGTATTATAGAGACTGTGTATTATAGAGACTGTGCATTATAGAGACTGTGCATTATAGAGACTGTGTATTATAAAGACTGTGTATTATAGAGACTGTGTATTATAGAGACTGTGCATTATAGAGACTGTGTATGATAGAGACTGTGTATGATAGAGACTGTGTATTATAGAGACTGTGTATTATAGAGACTGTGTATTATAGAGACTGTGTATTATAGAGAATGTGTATTATAGAGACTGTGTATTATAGAGACTGTGCATTATAGAGACTGTGTATTATAAAGACTGTGTATTATAGAGACTGTGTATTATAGAGACTGTGCATTATAGAGACTGTGTATTATAGAGATTGTGTATTATAGGGATGGCATCCTCACTGTCCGAGGGACACCATCATGCCAGCTGCCTCTTAGCCTATGTAACCACTAAGCTCATTGCCTCTGTAACCTTTGTGACAATTGCCACTTTTTGAGTAAAGCCTTCTTTAGATTTATCTTCTGTGTCTCCTGTGTGTTTTCTTGAGTAGGGTAAATGTACCAATGATACTCATACTGTAGTATGTAGACTCGCACCTCCCCAACTTGTGGCTCTCTTGATGTTTCCTGCAGCCATCGGGACATGACATAATTTTTTGAGCTGTAAAAAGAGAGAAAAATTAACCATTTGGAATCTGTATTGATGTTGCGGCACAGAACTACACATTTTTGCTTCTCTCAGGCCTGGTTCACATCTACATTCAGTATTCCGTTTGGGGAGTCCGTATGGAAACCCACGAACGGAATTCCAAAAGCATTAAAAAGTGGTGAGCAATGAAAGCACACAGACCCCATAGACTATAATGGGGTCCGTGTGTTTTCCACACAGTGTCCACACGAGTCATGCGGAGAGGAAAGTAATTCATGAAGTCCTTTTCTCTCTGCGTGTTCTGTGCGGATACCGCATGGAAAACACATGAACCCCATTATAGTCTATGGGGTCCGTGTGCTTTCATAAGGTCCTGATACTCTAGGGTTATGCTAATGCTGGTTTGGGGGTATAACTCAGGCTCCAACTCTGAATGGGCACCAACAATCTACACTGGCAATTGGCTACAATGGTCGGATGGAACTCCGGATTGAAGACTCCAAGAACCTCCTTTTATACAGAGACTTTCCTTTAGGGCCGTACCCTTTAGGCAAAATCATCTCCAGAAAGTTTCAAAATAAAAGTGGAGGCGCAATAGCTCAGCACAGTTAAGGTAAGTTCACACAGCAAATTTGGCACCAGTACCAACCATACAAATTCCAATGCAGAAATCTCCATTCACTCCAATCACAGGTTTGGTTAGAATTTGCCCAAAGACCAAAAGAGGACACTTATATTTTTTGCCTAATTATAAAACCAACAGCTGACTACAGTATATAACCCTTCGGTACCGGAGCCTACAGAACACTATAACCAGCTTGTGGACTTGGCTATTTGCTTCTCCTCCTGCAGACACATCAGAGATTATTATATCACATGTTATTCGGGTTATCTGATAATATATTAATCAACCTAAACCATTCTATAATAAAGTTTTGTAACTTTCTATGATACTTTTTGGTTCAGTTTCTCTCCTGTGTCTGGCCCAGACCTTCATCAAGTCTTCTTCCATCGATGACTACTTGTAGATACCTCCAATGCTCCCCATATTGCACCCACTGTGACCAACTGCCTCATTTACATAAACTTCAATGTTTCCACCAGCCCGGATTCAGTGGGACAGTCCTGTGTCCTGTCCCGGTCGGCAGGAGGTATGTCCCTGCTTCAACTCATCTGCATTGGAGGAGAGTTGGATACAATGGTGGAGCAGGAGTCATCCACCTTCTGCTTCACCATTTAGCCCCAGTATGCTTTCGGGAGCTGTAGTCACCATCCTGCCCATAACATATTAACCCAAGCCCTGCAGATACATAGGTTATGGTCACCTAAATATACAGTTTTCCGATTTGGGAATCAGTGACTATTATTTTTGCCAATATGCAAATAAGCTGTATGGTACAAGACTGGAGTTGCCTCTTACCACTTTGGACAACCTAACCAATCTGCTGGGCAGGGTTGATATATTGAGTTCATTGAAAATTACTCTGGCCCTTGGGTCAGCTGCCACCTATACCGGGACTACTCCAAGAGTAACCAACCTGGTGCTCCCTGCAGGGAATACCACATAGATATTGCCCTCTGGAGTAGCCCAAAGCCAAATCAGGGGGATGTCTAAACGGGGCAATCTGTATAATATACATAAAGAGTATAATATCTACCAGCTCTGGGCCATACTACTGTAAATGAGTCACCAGAACTGATGCCAACCACAAGACGAGATAAAGGAAACTCAAACTACTTCTGAAGAAGACAAAACCGTCCTTTGGTTTCCACCATATGCTGCAGACATGATGAGTGGTTTTCTATGTCTACTGTGTGGTCATCGCCTCTCCTCCCCACATAGCTGTCTTATCGACCAGGATGAGATGTATTACAAGAAGGAAGCCGCCCCCACATGTAATATGCAGAATGGTATGGTGCATATTTGGTGCAAGAAAGGTCATTTCCCGAAAACTGGCCTAGTGGGATAGATAAATTCCCCTCACCGTGCTGTCCTATATACGTGCATGTACATAACTGAACCGCAGGACCTTCTGCTCTTCACATGGGCTGTAAGACGTGGAGATTTTACAGTAGATTTGTCTGAAGTGTAAAATCCAGTAGGTGTGAATCCTCCCTAATAATTCAGGTGTAGTTAGATAGGATTAGCCCCAATATCTCTCATCCCTCCATCTCACACTCATTGGGTTTCAGGAAGCTGAGCTATGAGGAGCTGTTTGGTGGATCTCGCTGCCTTTTGCTACCTGTGACCTGAAGGAAGCTCCTTGATTTTGTGGCCGTTGTTCTTCATCCACGTTCATGAAAATACAGAAGCTCTACACGATGGAGACCAAGCCAAAAAGCCCCTCCTATCTCAGCTTCCTGGATCTGTATGGAGGTCACATCTTCACAAGCAGTAATGGTATACACTTCTTCACTTCATCAGGAAACTTGTCAAATATCCTGCGATCGCGGGAGCCGACCTGTTCTTCCGACACCTGGGAGCCTCATGAAGGCTTTCAGGCTTGTCATAGCATTATAGCTATTGAGGCTGGTTTATGACCGGCCTCAATAGCTATGTAGCGAATCTCCCATAGATTGCAATACTGTTGTGTTGCAGTCTATGGGACTTGCAATCAAATGATTGCAGGTTCACACCCCCTGGGGAAAGGAGGGGGGGGGGCACTAAAAAAATAGTAAAAAAAAGTTTTAAAAGAAAACCCTAAAAGTTTAAATCACCCCCCATTTACCTAGAATTCATATACAAGTAAAATATTACTGTGAAACACATACACATTAGGTTTCCCTGTGTATGAAAATGCCCAGTCTACAAAATTATAAAAAGATTTTTCCTGTATGGTGAACGCCAGAAAAAATCAAAAGTGCCGAACCAACGTTACTCAGATACAGTTCAATGAAGAAGAGAAACCACAACAGACACCGATAGAAAAAATCAGTTCTTTTTATAAGAATTGTGGTGACACAATAGACAGGAATAAGGTCACAGACGTTTCACTTGTTCCCACATGTGACTGTATGACTGAGCTCTTGGATTCTTCTTACTGCTCAGCCCCATCTGATTCTTGTGGCTGAGAGATCCTGGAGACGTCTTATGTTGGGGTTGATAGGACCGTCGCTGTATCCTGCACATGGAGCAGTGTCACACTGACTTTACATTGTATTTGATCCCTTTCCTTGCCGACCCCTGGTATCTGCATTATCTATTGAATGTGTCCCCTGGATGCAGATACAAAAAGCTTCACCAGTTTTACAAACCCTTCCTCTACTTCCACCAGGATTTCCCAGTATAACCAGTAATAAAGGAGAGTGGTTGGGCCTGGACAGCATGGCATAGGAGATAAGTTGGAGACAGACCGGCATTGTGTTTCCTACTCCTCTGTAAGTAAGAACCTGCATAGAGAAGGTCACATGGTCCGTTCTGTGCAGGTCCAGAAGCTAGAAAAAGACATGGAAACTGTGAGTTGCTTTAGCCACTATACAGTATACCGTATTGTTTGTCCATCATGGTAGGTTGGAATTGATGGACCCAGTAGAGGGCTGAAGAAATAGTCCAGGTAGTAACACAATACAGGACCTAAGGCAGTTCAGTCCAAGTGTATTCTAGTTGTCCTTCCATGAAATGTGTTTGAAGACTGGCCCATCTTAGATATAGGAGATAGAAGAGAAGTCACTTCTTCATTGTTGTTTCATGTCTTCAGATAATGCACTGCCACCACCGATAAGGAGAGAATGGCGAGAAGTGGAAGATAGATGGAGAGTTTTATCCAGCACGTATTGTCTACAATAACTAAGGAGAAGATGGTTAGAATATTAGCCAAAACTGTGATTCCATGAAGCTATTATGTTTACTATAGCATTAATATTGCACATAGGGTGGAGACTGGAGTCTTATCTACATCCATGGGTGGCTGGTTCTATACATGTCTTATTAGCCGTGAGGAACATATTGTGAGTAGTTGTATATATACTGAGCAAAATGTAAACCCGTCTTATAATGTTATCTGTGGACTGTCATGGTGACAGAGATCACTTATATGGAGTTTCCAGATGTGTCCACCATACTCTCCTACCTCAAGATAACATCTTACCTGGAAAGTTACACATCTCTTGTACTCGGACAGAGACATTCTTCTGGTCGGCTGGGTTGTGGACTATACACAGAAGTTCCATGTCCTGGTGGTCCCGTGGTACTGAGATTTGGATGAAGCTCATATTATTATACATTCGATACCCAGAGTCCCGGTGTTTGTATTTCCATGTATAGGAGAAAGCTGATGTATATGATGGGGCAGAGCAATGAAGAGTGACATTACACCGGTCTGAGGTGTTCTCCTTCACTTCAGTCCTTATACTTGCATTGTGAATGGGCTCTGTAATAAGAAAAGAGTAACATTACGTCTGTCTATGATGTCTATGATGTTCTTCACTTTATTCCACATTGATGGAGAAGGAACAGGTCCTATAAATAAAATACATCAGTCATAAGATGACCATAGACATGACATGGATGTTGCCGTGCCATTATAATAACATCCGTCCCCCACTATGGTGCACTATACATTATGTAATACACAGACGTGCCGTACATTATGTGGGTATCGGTGTCACATGGTATAATATCATACCTCTCAACTTTTGAAAAGTAGAAAGAGGGACAAAATGTGCGGCGCGCGCAGCGCGCCTCGACAAATTTGGATCCGCCCACTTTTATGTTGATTCCGCCCATTCTTATTGATTTTTCACGTGCTCCCACACAGTATAATCCTCCTACAGTCACCCGTAAATTATATGTCCCCCCTCTATCTCTCCCCCAGTTTCATATTCACCCTTCATCTGCCCCCAGTTTCATGTCCCTCCTCTATCTTTGCCCCCAGTTTCATGTCCCCACATCTCTGTCCCCAGATTCATGTCTTCTCCATCTCTACCCCCAGATTCATGTCACCCATCTCTGCCCCCAGATTCATGTCCGCACATCTCTGCCCCCAGATTCATGTCCCCACATCTCTGCACCCAGATTCATGTCCCCTCCATCTCTGCCCCCAGATTCATGTCCCCTCCATCTCTGCCCCCAGATTCATATCCCCCATCTCTGCCCCCAGATTCATGTCCGCACATCTCTGCCCCCAGATTCATATCCCCCATCTCTGCCCCCAGATTCATGTCCTCTCCATCTCTGCCCCCAGATTCATGTCCGCACATCTCTGCCCCCAGATTCATATCCCCCCATCTCTGCCCCCAGATTCATATCCCCCCATCTCTGCCCCCAGATTCATATCCCCCCCATCTCTGCCCCAGATTCCTGTCCCCCAATCTCTTCCCCCAGATTCATGTCCCCCCATCTCTACCCCCAGATTCATGTCCCCTCCATCTCTGCCCCCAGAGTCATGTCCCTCCATCTCTGCCCCCAGATTCATGTCCCCCATCTCTGCCCCCAGATTCATGTCCTCTCCATCTCTGCCCCCAGATTCATGTCCCCTCCATCTCTGCCCCCAGATTCATGTCCCTCATCTCTGCCCCCAGATTCATGTCCCTCCATCTCTGCCCCCAGATTCATGTCCTCTCCATCTCTGCCCCCAGATTCATGTCCCCTCCATCTCTGCCCCCAGAGTCATGTCCCTCCATCTCTGCCCCCAGATTCATGTCCCCCCATCTCTGCCCCCAGATTCATGTCCCCTCCATCTCTGCCCCCAGATTCATGTCCCCTCCATCTCTGCCCCCAGATTCATGTCCCCCCACATCTCTGCCCACAGTTTCATGTCCCTCCATCTCTGCTCCCAGTGTCATGTCGTCGTCCCCTTCACCCCAGTTTCATTTTCCACCTCAATGTGTACACACATTAAACTCACCTTTTCTTCGCTCCCCCGACGCTCTCTCTAAAGTCTCACTAATGCTGTTGTAGGTGTGAGGTGATGACGTCACAGCCACTAGCCGGAGTGCAGCGGCAAAGCAAGGAGCTGAGCTGTGACAGCACCTCGCTTTAGTTGCGTATGTATTCAACTCAGATCTGAATCCTCCGGACGCATATCTGAGTTGAAATCGGGACATACCTCCCTCCAACCGGGACCGCGGGACACGTCACCGAAATCGTGAATGTCCCGCGGAAATCAGGACGGTTGGGAGGTATGTAATATATAACCAAGGCCTTAACCTTGGCCTAATAACACTAGGAATAAAGAGCTGGTCTCGGGAAACATGGAGGAAAGTAGGAGAGGGTATGTGTAATATACAGGTAGTTCTAGAGGTCTATAGGGGGCAGGTGGTATATTGAGGTAGTGGTAAAAATGGGGGAGGGGGATTAGTAATGTATGTTGTTTAAATGACCCCAGATACTGTGCAGTCAATGTGAATACATACCATAGACAGTGACCGTAAATGAGGAGGATTGTAATCTTCCATTTATATCTATAACTTCTATACTGTACATCCCGCTGTACGCCATTGTCAGATCCTTTATGATCAATGTAAATAAGTCATCAGATATTAGTAGACGATTCCTGAACTGAGAAGGATATAGAAAATAAGGTTTCCTAGTAGTGTCCAGGATTGTGATACGTTCTCCATTATTATATTTCCAGGCAATAAATGTTACTGTTTCCATCTTGTGTGAAGGAGAATACGTAAGAGTGACAGATCCGTGTAGTACGGCCGGCTTGTGGACTTGGATATTTGCTTCTCCTCCTGCAGACACATCAGAGATTATTATGTCACATGTTATATTAAGACATATAAATCAATATATTATAATATTCTGCAACTTCCTAATATAACTTTATTCCATTTCCTACTATTTCTTAGACCTCTGCTTCGTGTTAGTGAATCGAATCCCCCTCATAGGGGTCACAGGGCTTATGCTAATAGTCAGGCTTAGTTCCCCATCCCAAATATAGGAAGTATCTGACTTCAATCAATTTCTTCAGATGTAGACTACATTGGAATCGTGGGTCAGAATGGGCGCCCACTTTTCCTAGAGCTCTGGGACCCCGGCGCTGACTCTTGGCTCTGCTCTATCACCTTTCTCTATGAAATCTTTGGCAAGAGCTGACGGCATCAGTCCCAAAGGTGTCATGTCTGTAAATTCATGTCACATTATGTAAATTCTAGAGAAACCCATCAACCAATACAGCGCCAACTAGAGCCCCAACATAGTACAACACTCCATCCCCCAACGCATGATGAGAGTCCTCACCATAAGCAATACTAAAAGAGCATCAGTGGTGACCCCGGGCTCATGACACCACCAGAAGAGTAGAGATGAGCGAGTAGTGTTCGATCGAGTAGGTCTTCGATCGAATACTATGGTACTCAAGATACTCGTACTCGATCGAGCACTACTAGCTGTTCAAAGATTAAGGTTCGATGCAGAACCAGCGTTGATTGGCAGAATGCTATACATTCTGCCAATCAACGCTGGTTCTTCTCTTACCTTTAGAAGTCTTCTCCGTGCAGCGTCCCTGCGACGTCTTCCGGCTGGAATTCACTCTGCCTAGGCATCCGGCCTAGGCAGAGCCGACTGCGCATGCGCGGGCATGCCCTCGTATGCGCAGTCGGCTCTGCTCAGGTGTCGGGTCGAACAGAGCCGACCGCGCATGCGCAGTCGGCTCTGCCTAGGCCCCGATACCTAGGCAGAGTGAATTCCAGCCGGAAGACGCTGCGAGGGCGCTGCGCCGGGAGAAGACTATAATGTTATCGAATTTGGCGTACCCCTGAAACGAGCATTTCCCCCCATAGACTATAATGGGGTTCGAAATCCGTTCGAACAGTCAAACAGTGTGCAGCTGTTCGAATCGGATTTCGAACCTCGGACATTTTAATGTTCGCTCATCTCTACAGAAGAGTATTGGATGTTGCGAGGAGGCCCAAAACAGGTGATTATAAATGGTTCTTTGGTTTTTTTCACCTCCCCTGGGCCTCGAAGATGTATCCACCATTGTTTAGTTTCGTTAAAAACCAAATAGTTTAGAATATTGGGGTTGAACCGGCTTGGATGGCCACGATCATAACATTCGAACACCCAAAAGTAAAAAGTGAAAAAAATCAACCAAAAGATCAATTCCCCAATATTTTGCTGGGATATGTAGCAGTGTCCGTGTTGTGTACAGATCTCCACTAGAGTTGAGCGATTGGGATCGGAAAAGATCAGATTCCGATCGGCGATCGAGTAAATTTCACGATCGCGATCGGAATTCCGACCCGATCTTTTCCAGTGGGATCGAGATCGGAGGTTATCTCAAGATCGGCTCAACCCAAAAGTGACTTTTCCCATAGAAAAGCAATGACTAGGTTTGAAGATCGGGATCGGAAAAGATCGGATCCCGATCAGCGATCGAGCAAATTTCACGATCGAGATTGGGATCGAGATCGGCTGGAAAATGATCGGAAATCGGATTTTAAAATCGATCTTGAAATCTCAAGATCGGCTCAACCCTAATCTCCACATCTTATTTATCTTAGTTACTATAGACACAAAACCACTTCTGTCTTTTCCAAAAAACCGCAAGGTCTATATATATAATTACTGAGCCAACAAGACAGGAAATGTGTGGTTGGGGGATGCTGGTAACGGGAAGCGACCACTCTTCCGGCAAGACTTACATATACACATGTATATTACCTACATGAAGAATTCTCCTCTAAGTGGTTGAGACTTGTAGTTCTGGTACATGATATCGCAGACAATATGAAGATCCATTTCGAGTTTGGGATTAGAAAGATTTAATAAAACACTTTAGGAAGACCTGAAAACGTTCCAAATATTTGCCCCGTAACTACATCTTAATATTTTGGTAGTGAGGACATCTGATCTCCACCACCATTGATATGACCATCACTGAGGTCCATGTGTGATCACTCAGCCTAGAGTAGAAGGGCTAGAGGATGGTAATACGGTGGCCTTAACAATCCATACACAGACACCCTCCATATTAGCCTTCTTTGGCGTACCCAGGTATGTCCGCCAGTATGACCCACAATACTCAACCGAGTGTTACAAATGAATTTCAATGGAAGAGGAGCCAACAGAATTGACATGGACATCTGAGTCAAGTCTAAGGGGCCAAATGCTCAGTAGAGTGTCAATGCCCATTCTTTTGGTTGTTTGAAGTCTCTACTTATAGTATGGTCTGACATATCTCTTTATAAGTGATATACCGTATATACTCGAGTATAAGCCGACCCGAATATAAGCCAAGGCCCCTAATTTTACCACAAAAAGCTGGGAAAACTTATTGACTCGAGTATAAGCCGAGGGGGGAAATGCAGCAGCTACTGGAAAATTTCAAAGATTAAAATGGCCAGAGTTTTTGGGTATATATATATATATATATATATATATATATATATATATATATATATATATACAGTATTCATCTTGCCCCTATAAGATGCAATATAATAAATAAAACATGACCCACCTAGCACCAGTAAGATCACGGCAGTAAACAGAAGAGCGTAGATGTTTCTCGCTGGATCCTGGAGCTTCATGGTGATGAGTAGAGGACCTCCTTGGTGGTGACTGAAGACGTAAATGAGACACGAAGATGTGAGAGAGAAATGGCTGCAGTAACCACATAACCTCACAAGACTGAGAAGCTAAGAGGGTGTTAGAAGTCTTGAGATGGTGTGAGGGCGGCTGACATCATCTTCACAGGAAAGACAAAATATTTTTTTCATCTAGAGAAATTTTGGCTCACTTCTCCATTCTCAGAGCCTTATAAGGGCTTCATTTTTGCGGGACGCGTTGTACTTTGTAGTGGTATCGTTTAATGTCTCATACAATGAACTGGGAAGGTGGAAAAGAAAATCAGAATGGGGAGGAATAAGAGAGAACGTTTGTGAGAATTTCTTCCAGGCTTCATTTTACAGCGTTCATTGCGCAGCCATATTTACTTGTTTTCTGCGGATCGCTACGATTACGGCAATACCAAATTTACTGTATACCAGAGATATATGTGTATGTGTGTTTTTCTTTATATTTATATCTGATCTAGGTAAAGGGTGATTTGAACTTTTTTTTATTTAAAGTTTTTATATTTTTTTTAACTTTTCTCTTTAGACCCCAGGGAATTAGTGAATACACTAATGCATTGCAGTCTTCTGTAAAAATCCATAGACTTCTATTATAGTCTGTCTAGCTAAAAAAGTAAAGCTCACTAGGAAAAAACAAGCCCCTGCACAACCTCTTGAACAGAAAAATATTAAAAAGTCATGGGCCTCAAACTATGGAGATACGATGTATAAAAAAATAAATAGCACTGACCCATTGTGGCACTAAGGGGTTAATTCATCCTACAATATAGCCCTTTATAATTTATGAAAATGGTTAGTTTTGGTGTCGCTGCTTTCCAAAACTTTTCCATCGACGGAGTTGCTTGTTTTTTGTGGGATGGGTGAATATGACTTTTTCACCATTTTTATGGCATGTTTTAGGGGATTGAATTAATAGAAAGGGGTTTTTTTTCAACAACCTACCCTGTATGGGGTAAAGAACAGGGAATTTATTATTGGTGTCTGGTTCTCTCCGTCTTACAGTGCAGACATTGTTGCTTCTTCCATGTACAGGCCTTGCACGTCTTTCCAGGACACACTGACTGATTTCTTCCTGTCCAGGACGGCAGAGATTTCTCACCAGTTCTCCAGACTTTGGCTCCGGTTCCCTCTACTGGACATATTGTAGTAAACACATTGCACAGGCTTATAGGCAGTAGACTGCGTGGTTCGATAACATATCATAATTACCCTTCCTTAGTTCTAATAAATAAGGACCAGGACAACAGAATTTCTCTTATTTGTGTGGGTAGAGGTCGGCCACAGCTTGTTTATTATTTATAAAACACCGTAACTAATGCAACAATGTAAACACTTTAATGTAAACAAACAATATAAGATATTAGAGGATAGCCCAGGCCCCATCTCCCCGTCTAGACACCTTGATAGTACTTAAGGGTTAAAAAGGTTAGTAAAAAATACAGAAGCGCGCACTGACACCTACTGCTCACCGGTCCGCATGACTTAGATTTATTTACACCCGTGTTCTGCAAATAACACTGACGCCTTGTGGTCATTACTAGATATGACATGCCCAGCTTTATATTAGATGTGGATTTTGCAGGATGCGCATTACATGGTTGTACAAAGAATTGTCTAATAGAAGGGACATTGATAAAATAGAATACACTTGTTTTCTTGTACACTTGAGTCCAGGGCAATAAGATTATGACTAAGTTCATTGGTTCAATTCCTTTTCAACCTGGGAGACTTTTTGGAGAAACATTGGATCAGCTTTCGGAAGCTAATAAGAAGGCGAGAGCTCTAGTCTTTCCTTAGAGCAAGGGAAGCGTTAAACCTTGTCTCCCGTATCAGAAAAGATACAACTTGTTCCTGAAGAGAGGGAATAATAGATGAATTGACCGGGGTAGCCACTATCAAAAATTCAGATCCACTACCTCAGAAAAATTAAAGAAAAAACATGAAGATACAGGAGATGTTTGACATCAGGACTTGCCAAGCCTAATATTTGAGCAAGCACGGTGGAATCAGAAGCAAGTTACTGCTGGACTTAAAAAAGTACTCCTGAATACTCGAGTGGATCTTCTGAGCTGGACAATACTCAGACTATCAAAGTAGGAACTAAATCTCAAATATTTTTATCTTCTAACAGACAGATGGGGAATGCCACAGATAGCCATTTTTCCTCTGGTCCAGAAACTTCTGCAGAACATGTTGATGGAAGGTCCATCACTTATAATAATAGCAATGTTCTGGTTTCCTCTATTATTGCAAATTTCAAACAGCGAACAGTGGCCTCTTCCCCGATATCCAGATCAGTTAATCCAGAAAGGTCTGTTCCATCCAGAGTCGAGAAAACTCCATCTCTCAGATTGGTTTGTGAAGGGTCAAGACTAGGGTTGAGCGATCGTATTTGGAAAAGATCGGATACCGATCGGCAATCGAGAAAATTTCACAATTGCGATCGGAATTCCGAACACGATCTTTTTAGGTGGGATCGAGATCGGTGATTATTTCCCACAATGCTTTGCTACTGGCCAAGGATTGTGGGAAAAGCTAACAATGTTAGCCTTCACACTGAGTATACGTGCCGCTCATTCTGAGCGGAGTGTATACTCAGTGTGAAGGATCCACTGCAGTTCCATAGGAATGAATGGAAGCAGCTGACACCCAGCCTCAACCCCCTGCGCACCGGCTGCGTCCATTCATTCTAATGGGAGACTAGCTAACATCTCTAGTAGCTACTTACCTGCAGAGATGACTGGTCCAGTGCCCGGTGTTCCCGTTCTTCTTCACCTCCCAGGTTAGTGTTAAAGAGCTAGGAAGAAGGCGGGGCTTGTGGCTTAGGAGAGTGTGGGCGGGTACAGGGTGGGTACACTCTCCTAACCTGGGAGACAGGGGGCAGCGAGGCGAAGAAGAACAAGAACACCGGGCACCAGACCAGCCATCTCTGCAGGTAAGTAGACACCAGGGGGGACTAAGTAGCCAGAGGATTAAAAAAAAATCCTTTGGCTACTTAGTGATTAAAAAAAAATCACTACACAGCGTGAATTCTAATAATTAAAGCGTTCAATTGTTAGATTCCATGCTGTGTAGTGAATAGGATTGTTTTTAAAATCCGATCTCCGATTAGTAAAAAAAAATCCCATTGACTTGCATTGGGATCGGAATTGGGATCGAGATCGGGTTCGAATGAAAAATGATTGGAAATCGGATTTCAAAATCGTTCCTGAAAAGTCAAGATCGGCTCAACTTTAGTCAAGACTGGAAAACAGGGTTTTCTATATCAGTAATTTATTCTCTATTGGCAGTCATAAGGACTCTACAAATAAGACTTTATAAAATATGGTCTAAATTTTCAAGCCAGGTTCCTAAAATTATGTAAAGGGGCTTTTCTAGTAGCCAAATATCTGCTAAATGGCTAGAAGAGCTATTGGCCTTATCCTTAAGAGGCTCGTACTTAAGATTCTTGCCAAATGGGTTTCTCCTGAGAACGTTGCCAAGTTTCATACCTAAAGTTCCTTCTTTTCAGAATACTAATAAAGAATCCAGTTTTCCATCCTCATCCTGAGACAGATGAACAGACAAGTTTCCACACTTTAGATGTTATAAGAGCTATCTGGATAGAACCAAGAATTTTAGAAAAGAAGAACATGTATTTGTACATTTTTCAGGCACCAAAGACACATTGGCCAGATGGATCAAGTCTACTATTCTGGAGGCCTAGAGATTAGCAAAGCTCTCCTTACCAACCACACCAAGGACACATTCTACACGTTCCACAAAAGCGTCATGGCCTGAAAACACACAAGTATCTATTCTGGATATCTGTAATGTGGCTTCCTGGAGATCTTCTTCTATCTTCATCAAGTCTGGACATCTACTCAGAAGGTCCAGCCTTTGGCACAACAGTGTTTAATATGGTTTCCAAATGATGATCTCCGGCTGTGAGTTCAAAATAGTCACTATACCCCTTGACAAACTCATTGAGGGGTGTAGTTTCAAAATGGGTTAACTTTTGGGGCTTCCATTGTACTGACTCTGCAAATGAGACATGGCACCTGAAAACTATTCCTGCAAAATCTGCTTTTCAAACCCTTAGTGTTGCTTCTTCCCTTCCGCGCACTGCCGTGTGAACAAACATCAAGGATTTCTGTTCTCCAGAAAAAAAAAACTGCATAACAAATTGATAGACGCATTTTCACCTTTAACCCTTTTTGAATGTGCTAAATGAACGTATTGAAAATGCGTAAATTTCCCGTCTGTATTGTTTTAGTCTCCATAAAATGCTTAAAGGGTTAATGAACTTCCCAATGTTTTTGAGTTATTAGAGGGGTGCAGTTTTGCAAATGGGGTGACTTTTGGGGGGGTTTCTAATATATAGGCTTTTATGATCCCCTTCAAAACTAAAGTGGTCCCTAAAAAATGGATTTGGGAAATTTTCATGTAAATTTGGAAATTCGCTGTTACACTTGTAAGACCTGTAATGTCCAAAATAAATTCAAGGACAATTATAAGATGATGCCAATATAAAGCACGGATATAGTAGATAATATTTATTAACGTATTTGGGTGGTATGACTATCTCTCTGATAAGAAGAACATTTCACATTTTGAAAAATTTAAATTATTCCAAATTTTCTATTTTTCTGGAAAAAAAATGCAACAAATATTGATCACAGTTCATCTCTAACATGAAGTACATAGTACATGGGTCACAGACAAAAAAAAATCTCAATCACTTGGGTAAGTGAAAGTGTCCCAAAGTTATAACCACCATGAAGTGAGACTTGTCAGTTCTGAAAAATGGGGCTGAGTCCATAAGGAGTTTTTAGGTCCTTAAAGGGATTCTACCATTAAAACCTCTTTTTTTTGTGGATAAGACGTTGGAATAGTCTTTAGAAAGGCTATTCGTCTGTTACCTCTAGATGGGATCTCTGCCACGCCGTTCCTTAGAAATACCATTTTTTACCGGTCTGTAAATTAGTTCTCTGACAGTGATGGGGGTGGGCCCCAGCCCTGAAAATGCGATGGGGGCTTCCCCACTGCTGCTCGAGAACACGATCCTGCGACGCCTCTATCTTTGGTTGGATCCTCCCCTTCTCTGTCATCTTCCTCCTGCGTCACCTCCGACGCCTGCGCAGTTGGCTCTGCCACTGAGACACTAGTAGAGCCGACTGTACATGCCGGCTGGTGGCCATTTTTGGGAGGCCGCTCCTGCGCTTGTAGTTCAATGCAGGAGCGGCCTCCCAAAAATGGCCACTGGCCGGCATTCGCGCTCGGCTCTGCTGCTGTCTCAGGTCGGAGTCGGAGGTGACGGAGGGAGTCGGAGGTGACGCAGAAGGAAGACTACAGAGAAGGGGAGGATCCAACCAAAGATAGAGGCGTCGCAGGATCGTGTTCTCGAGCTGCAGTGGGGACGCCCCCATCGCATTTTCAGTGCTGGGCCTGCCCCCATCGTTGTGAGAGAATGAATTTGCATAACGGTAAAAACCGGTATTTCTAAGGTAAAAGACGAATCGCCTTTCTAAAGACTATTCCGACGTGTGATCGCCAAAAAAAGAGGTTTTAATGGTAGAATCCCTTTAAAGGGCTATTTTCTACTTGCCTGTGTACAGGGTCCAGGATGTGATCTATCCTGTATACATAGTTAGGCCTTAGTCACACAATCGTGGATTAAAAACGACTGTGAAACCTGACGAAAGAGTCTCTCGGATCCTCTTCTGACTGTCTGCTATTATATGCAGACGCATTGATCTCTATAGGGAGTAAATATAGGACACGCAAATGTGCCCATTGTATTCAATGTGTCGCAAAACGTCTGATTTCGACGCTCATGTGAAAAACACATCGATAGGGTTGAGCGATCGGGATCAGAAAAGATCGGATTCCGATCGGCGATCGAGCAAATTTCACAATCGGGATCGGCTGGAAAATGATCGGAAATCGGATTTTAAAATCGATCCTGAAATCTCAAGAACGGCTCAACCCTATACATCAATGTTCTTCGCCTTGTCCTGTTTTCGCCTCTTAATACACGTCCCAAGAAAGGGTTAAACCCTATAGTTGTTCTCTGCTTTATTACTAAAAACTTCCGACAGGTTTTATGGGTTCTCGTGAATCGCCCCTTGGTGGAGGACTCTAACCTGCAGCCTATTCACAAACCTGGCGAGGGCTCGGGTGGAGGCCAGGAACACCACGGTTTTGATAAATCACCATAACATCGCCAACCAGCCAACCAGGGGAGGTCCTAAGTAGATTAGGAAGTGATACTGATTGGTGGACATGGTCATGGGACTGTGGTCCTAGTTGGTGGACCTTCTCCGTCACTCCTGTGCCCTAACATAATGGCGGCTGCAAAGTTTCTAGTGGTTACAACATTACTTGCTGTCGGTGAGTGATAGTGTTTAGTGTTTGTGTAGCCGTCTATGAGTCCTGTGCACTCACGTCCCGCTTCACATGTGGTTGCATGTCTAAGCTCTTTGCGATGCTTTCCCTGTAGGGTTAATTCTGCTCTTTATGTTCTGGTATTTCCTGATCCTGTCCCTCCAGCTCTTTGCTTTTCTTCAGCACTCAATAGGACAGAGTCTAAGCCTCCGCCGCAGATAACAGGGCCTGATGACGTCATCGCAGCGTAGCGTGGGGGGGACAACAATGCCCAGAAGTCCTGTTACTTGTGTAGGAAGTTAGGACGTTGGCCTACAAGCCTCGCCGCTGCACCCCGTACATGTGATGTTTATGTGTTGTTGTTTATCCGCTGCCATGATGATATGTCACAATATGCACAGCTTGTATTTAGGTGAATATATGATCTGCACCTATGTAGGATGATCTGGGGACCTTATTGCCTGCACTACTATGATCGACATCCAGCGGACACCTAACAGACCCCATTATAGTCAGTGGGGTCCCTTAGGCCTTGTTCAATGGCATAACTACCGGGGTAACAGGGGTAGCGGCTGCCACAGGGCCCGTTTTTTTTTTTCTTAATAGGCCGTTACCAACTGGAGTTACTCCAGCCGGTAATGGGCCCTATTTACTTTTCGATCCTGGCAGGGGCCGAGATCGATAATTGACGCCGTGGGCCCCACAAACACTATTATTATACTCGGAGATCTTTTCAGACCCCCGAGTATAATGATTGGAGGCCCAGGAGAGGTAACGGAACATAAAAAATAACGTTACTTACCTCTTTGGGCAGGCTTCGGGCCTAGTTGTGTGACGTTCATGACGTCACAAGACCGGGACCTGTGTCCCAGGTCATGCGATGTCCCGAACGCCATTGAAATTGGCCGACACCACCAAGGACTGCAGCGAAGCCGGAGATAGGTAAGTAACTGTTTTTTATGTTGGTCCCCCCCCCCCCCCCCTTTGATCTCAGATTATTATACTTTGGGGTCTGAAAAGAGCCCTAAGTATAATAATTGTTCATGGCTGTTCACAATGAAATAAAATACTGTGTATAGGGACCACTATGGGGCATAATATTAAGTGCAGGGGCCACATTGGGCGTAACAGTATGTGCAGGGGCCACACTGGGGCGTAATAGTGTGTGTATGGGCCACTATAGGGCATATTAGAGCACGCAGGAATGCAGGGGGGGGGGAGTCGGACAGGGTCTCCGCTGTCGGTCGGGGGGGGGGGGGGAGATTGTCAAAAGTTTGCCACGGGGCCCCGCCATTCCTAGTTACGCCACTGGCTTTGTTCATGTCTGTTATGTAGAAACTCAGCGCAGAACCTTAGAGGTTGTGTAGTGCAGATTTATGTTTGTGTAGTGTAGTGTATATGTAATGGATCCGGCTCAAGGCAGTAGAGATGTTCTGCAGCAGGCTGGGTCTATACATGTAGAACATGGCAGCCTGTTACTTCTAGCAGGATTTTCCCTTGTGTTGGAATAAAAGGAATGAGGAAGAAGGATCCTGTGCGTGTGTGCGGCGTGCCACTGGTTTACCACCAATTCTATACATGATATCATGATATTTATCCCAGTGTTAAGGGGATATTGTCACTCCTTGGGGAGAGACCACCATATAGGTGTGTGGAGACTTATTAAGCCTTTAGCACTCCACTTCGCAAAGGACCATAGGAAGAATATGCAAATCTGTCTTCCATGATGTAATTAGGAAGTCAGCTGCTGCCTCAGTGTTGCAAACCAATAGAGGGCGCTCACTGGAATGTGCAAGCCTGTCTTCCCTGATGTAGTTAGGAAGACAGAATTCCAGTGAAATAACCCAATAAAGGCTGCTCCCTTTATTGGGTTATTTCACATTATTATTATTGGGTTATTTCACATTATTATTATGGTGGTGGCTAGTAAATATTCTTATGGGCTGTGATGACTCCCTTTACTGTAGAGTGGAGGAGCAACCACATAAACATTGTAATTATGGCATTCTCCGCTGGAAATCCTAAAGCTTGTTGTGGATTCCTAAATCAGTGTCTTGCCTGTTATAACTTACATGTACAGCAGTTTACACCTTCATGGGCAAATCTGATATGGGAATATGGAAGACCAGAAACTTTACATTCAGCACTCCTGACTAGGGTTGAGCCGATCTTGAGATTTCAGGATCGATTTTAAAATCGAAAATTTCCGATCATTTTCCAGCCGATCTCGATCGCGAAATTGGCTTGATCGCCGATCGGGATCTGATCTTTTCCAATGCCAATCGCTCAACCCTAGTCAATGCTTCTCTATGGGAAAACTCAATTTTAGGGTTGAGCCAATCTTGAGATTTCAAAATCTGATTTCCAATCCTCAATCCTACTCCTGACCCTTCGCACTAGTTTAGATGAGCCAGGTCACACTTCTGCAGCCTACTTTCTTCTTCATCTATGTTAAGGAACCTTTGACCCTAGGACACTATGCAATTCCTGGTCCATATACTAGAGGCAGAGCTTGCTTGGAACAACAAAGCAACATTTTGGATATGGGAACATTTTTAGGAGTCGTTCGGATGGTAGAGACCTAACAATTTCTCTGGATGTCTTAAAGGGTGTTTCCTGCTCCAACTTGAATTTTTAGACTACAAGACACCTAGACCCCACGAGGTCATCTGTTCTAGCAGCTTCAGGGTGAATAGGAGGCGAGTGCAGTACCGCTCTCATTAAGTAATAAAATCAGTAGATCAGTACTGCAATTCACCGGAAACACCTGTGGATGGGGCTGTACACTCTACCCCTGGTACCCAGAGGCTGCTAGAACAGGGAATCTGTGGGGGGTTCATGTAGATCTGAGGTTCCCAAATTTAGATCTAACGAGTCTTCATTCGAGTCTTCTGTGGACCCCTGGGGGTCCACCTGGACCACTTTGGGAATCACTGATGTAGATAGATCCAATTTGGGTCCAGAAAACCTCTTTACTTACCTTGGCCACTGGCATAGACCTATCCTTCAAAGAAGATACCAGAGAAGCTGCACAGGAAAGGAGGGTTCATGACTTGTTCCTGCTTCTAGAAGCTTTTTCTGACCCCTGTTGCTCCCTCAGTAGAAGAACCAATGCAGGTTTGGTTTCGGGCTCAAGTCCTTGATCCATTTCAGGTTGAACAAATTCAGATAGAACCAAAAGTGACTTATTATACTGTCGGGTCTCTTCAGATCTCAGAGTATATTAGGTGGAGCTCGGGGGGGAGGGGGGGGGGGTAAAAAATAAAATACCTTTATACTCACCTTCCGTTACCTCCTTGTGGTGTCTGAAGAGACCCCCGAAGTATAATAATTTATCTAAGTGCATGTTACAGAGGCCATTTTGGTTCATCCATAACAATTTTGGATATTCGGATCGAACCCAGATCGGAATTAATTGGTTTGTCCATCTATGGTTACAATCATGGTGATGTTTTGGGTAGAGGCGCTGCATGAAGAAGCGAGAGCTACAGTACAACTATTCCTGGCATTATTAACCCCTTAGCAAACCCTGCAGGAGGGGATGTTACCATAAAAAGAACAAAAAACTAAATCTAAACCCCTTGAATCATCTCCAGCTCACCAAGCCATGATTGTAGGGAAGGGCCTATAACGCACGTGTCATGTGCTTACATGGCAGAAACTCTTGCCTTGGGTGGCAGAAAAGGTGTGACAATCATTGCCCAATTTTCCCAATATATGCCCACCATTTCCATGGCCTGCGCTGCCACACACCACTAACCTATCACATTTCAGTCACGAGGACTGCATATCTATCCTTCAGAACATCCCAGAATTAATAAAGACCCCAGACCAAACCCAAACCCTAAATGCACCCCAAAATGAACAACTCCAGATTAACCATGAAATGCACCCCAAAATACAGACCTGGACAAGACCCTGAAATAGACAGACCAGACCCCAAAGTCTCAGTCAGACTCCTAAAGAAGTATAAACCCCCCGTGATACAGATCTGATGGCACTCTGTGTTCGTACAAGACGTCGTAGGTGCCATAGTAGTCTCCCAACCCAATAGTATAGTAAAAGAAGAACTCAAGTGTACAATAAAGCGCTGTATTTTATTCTACACTTGAAAAAGGGGTATCACCCCGAAACGCGTAGTGTGTTATTTTAATAACAGAATTTCTGGATTTTACTACTAAGCCCTGTTCCTGTTTTCTTGACCCATTTTTTGGGGGTCTACTTTGGTCCATACTACAAGTTTTATTGGGAGACATAAGACAAAATTTGGGGGGAGGGCATTCATTGAAATATCAGGAGAAGCTTCTTTTACTGTACATAGGATGTTGTAATGGTAATGTCCCCATTTCATGTCTTCTGTTGTAGCGGAAGGTCACCGTCATACCAACATATCCGGATACTTACATTCCTCCGTTAAATTCGAAACATCATCTGGCAAATCAATAGAAGTTACCTGGACTCATATAAATCCACCCAATGAAACACGGGTTGCTAAGTATCAGAATGGCACAATTACTGATAGACTGGATGATAGATATAAGCTGAGCCATGATGGAAGACATCTGGTTATCGAACATCTGACTGAGAAGGATAGCGGACTCTACATTGCTGAATTCACTTTGCCAAACGGTACATTGGTAAAGGAGACGTTTAACCTCACGGTTCTTGGTGCGTATTCACTTTAGTTATAATTGTTAAAATCAAATAAAAACTAAATCAATAATGGAAACAAACTATGATAACCAGTGTGGAACTGGCCCACCAGAATACTAGGGGCAGTGTTGGACTGAGGTTTATCTGGTTCACTAGATGTTATGATTCTGGGCCCCCACCCTCGGACAACCCCTAGGAATTAGAACTTAGCATCCTTGGGTCTTCTCTGAAACCATCATTGTCTTAGATCCTGAGCCCACTGGTGGATCTTCTGGTATTCTGGAAGGCCAGTCCAGTGGGCCTAGGCTCTAACGCAGAAATCGTCCATCATAAGACACCAAATTTAAGGGGTACTATTATATGTGCCTCTAAGTGGTGTTAGAAGGTGGGCCTAAAGAGCCTCACTCCAATCCTTGATGAATTTGGGATGAGAACATAATTTTAGAAAGGCAAATGCTCTGAACGTTATCCAATAGTAGGTCAAACATTTAGAAGGAATGTATATTATGGACATATACCGGAACTAGCCACTAGACCACCAGGTCAATCAAAAGTGTCCTCAACATTCAGGTTATTCATCTTTATGGCCTATCCTTATTCCCATCTTAATAAGTTACGGTATAACTTCTAGATCCAATTGCAGATCTGATGGAGTCCGACAATTCAGACCTTCACCAATCAGGGTTTTGTCCCCCATTCTGAATGGAGAGGTGATTGGGCCAGTGTAGCACTGCTCCATTCATTTTAATGGGGGAACTACAGTGCTTGACTATCTATAACACCCCCATTGAATCCGCACACCAGCCCAACCTTCTCTCCATTCAAAATGGGGCACAAAACTCTGATTGGTGGGGGTCTAAGTGGTCATACCAACCCTCAATTCAGAACGGGGTGATAGGGGGCTGATTGATAGATGACTAAGAGGTCGGACCCCCGCCAATCTGCTTATCCCCTATCCTATGTGTATTTACTTGTTCAGACATATTGGCCACACAGCCCCCAACGCCCTGATGGCTACAACATCTCATGTCCAGTTTACCAAATTGGAGTCTTGATAGACATTTAACACCTTGGTGAATGATCCCCATTGCCACCATATTAATAGGAAGAGACTATTTTTGAATAAACCCTATAATACGTTATTATTCCTAGGAAAACCTAAAGATGAAAAGCCGAAAAAGAACGATATAGATAAAGGTGAGATAAGGGGTATCTTTCTTCTGTAAAGATCGGGGAGGGGGAGTTTATGGCTTTATTACCTTTAGATATATGAATTTTTATGTTTTTACAGATGATGGTTATCTAGCAATTGTTATCTTTGGTATAACTTTGTTAGCGATATATGTGGCTCCGAAATTGTGGGAACGTTGGAAGAAATTTCGAAGCACAAACAGACCAGGTATGTTCAGTCTAGTTAAGAATTTATCAATATCCAATCGCCATCTCTGTCCTTACAAAGTCTGAGATAAAATGCTGCATAGAAGGGAGCACTGAGGAAAATAAATGGCAGGGTATCGCCCCCTCTTGGTAGTGACTTAGATTTTCAGTTTTAGCTGCTTTAACCCCTCCCTGCTGCCGTACACTAAGTGTATAGTTAACGCTCAGCACCGTAATAGTATGACACCGTAATGGCGCACGCGCAGAAGCTTTGCCTGTGCATTACTTCCAGCATTCAGCTGTATTACACAGTCGAGACCCAAGACTAGCCATAAGTCAGAAAATAATCCATTTGGTGGATTAACCACTCACATGCCATGATCAAGAGCAACTATGGGGGGTCAACCCCACAAACACCACTATCATTATTCCTGGAGGTCTTTTCAGACCCTCGAATATAATGATTGTAGGGCTAGAAGAGGTGAGGGAACATAAAAAACACTGTTACTTACCTCTCCTGGGCTCCAGAAGGCTTCAGGCCTATTTGGTGACGTCCCAGATGTCACGTGGGTCGTGCTTGTGTTATAATACGTCCTGATGTAGGCCTGGCTCAAGTGATAGCTATTTCATCATTGAAGATGGCCAACATCAGCTGGGAGTGCACCAGAGCACAGGAGAGGTAAGTAACAGTGGTTTTTTTATGATTGCATCCTCCACTGGGTCTCCGATCATTATATTATGTTCTCGGGTCAGGTCGCTCTGGGTGAGGGGGGGAAGGGGCCATGTCAAATGTTCACCTTGGGGCCTCGCCATTCCTAGTTATGCCACTGGAGCAAACCAATTCATAATGAGACAGATTCATTATAAGTTTTCAAAACATTTTGAGTTTGTCTGAATCACTATTATACTCTTGAGACCTCAAAATATAATAAGAGGAGGCCCAGGCGAAGTGTTGAAATACACAAAAATACTCTGCTTCCCTTACCTCTACTGGGCTCCCTTGCTGTCCTCTGTGACCATCTTTTGGCTACCTGAGAGATGTCACAGGCTCTGGGGACAGTGAGGCTTGTGACAGAGCCTCCTTGGTCACTTGGTGCGCACAGATGCCATGACACTTGGACACCATGATATAGCCACACGCCACCCATCTTATGAGGTTCGCCGTCTCTAGTTGTTATCAGAAACTATCGCCAAGCTTCTTACTATCAACTATAATATAATACTCATGTCTATTGTGTCTACAGTGAAAAAAATATACATACCAAATATTGGCAGTGGCCAGTGGTCTTGCCCATCATTTGTTAGCTTGAGAGATGAGCCTGATATAGTTCTCTGCAGACTATGACAATTTATCTTAATTATCTTGTTGTTCCTAGATGGCCAAAATGATGGGGCGAAGAGGGAAAACCTGCAGCCTTCTGTTCAAGATACAGGTAAGTCAATAATATCAGCGAGCTAAAGGTCTCACCAACAAAATCCATGGAGGCCAAAACTCGCAAATCATATTTTCCATTGATCTAACATTGCACACTTCATTGCTAAACTTGTTATAATACAGTAAGGTCTTGTTTCCAGATGACCAAAATGGGGCTGAGACTGAAAACTTGACAGCTCCTGTGCAGGATACAGGTAAGTCAACAGAGCGGTAAAGGGAATGGGGTAACGGTCAAACCAGCATTCTCAGGATTGGGACATCAGATGTTTCCACCAGTATTGGGCCCTTCTTCTGTAAAGATCTATGGTGGCCATATTAGTCAAGAGATCTTGGAAGAACTTTAATCTTGGGTCATGAAATGTCCACCCTTGGCTAGTGGAATTGTTGGGATGTATACAGTATATGGATGGGTTTATGGAACTAAAATGGTCCACCATAAGTGGTTAAAAGCTGCTAATATTGACGTGTTGGTACTGGAGATGGGTAAACCTCACAAGATTAATTTTGTGACTATTGTGAGACTTGTTCACCTTGGTTCAGTCTGAACTGGAAGTGACTCTGGGATCTCTTCAGACTCCAGGGACGGTGTGAAAACATAATAAACACTGATACTCTATTTCCATCTCCTCTCCTGATCTCCGTTGGGGCGTCCGATGCTCCCTCTGGATCCTCTTTGGTCATTTTCCAACCTCTTCCAGCCTCTCTGATGATTTCATGTCACCTCTGAAGAGACCCCCACAGTATAATAGTGATTCATAGATGATGAACCTCAAAAAATGTGGGTTATGTTGAACCCAAAAATTTTGGAAAATTCTTAACAAATCCATCTTGTTATGAACCTGTTCACTCATTTCTAGTTGGTACTGAACCTCATACTTCCCATGAAAGATTAAGCCTGCTCAATAAAGGAGTTGGATAACCCCGTTCTGAAGGTGGGCTGATCATGGATCTCAACTTTGCCCCGAGTTGGTCATCAATGGTCCGGTTATTGGTCTATGTATGGACACGAGCCCAATGAAACTTACAATACATGTTACAGACTTGATAAAACCATTGTTCTTCTGTTTTCTTCCTAGAAACTCAAGAGTCTATATTCATCGAAATTCCTCGCAAAAAGATTGAGTAAGAAATTTGCAGTTTTTCATTTGACTTCTATAAATGTGATTGATAAAAATACTCGATCAAGTCTAACATTGATCATATTGTCTCTTTATGTAGCGTAAAGCCTGAGGAGGAAGAAGAAGAGGAGGTAAGTCGCTGAACTCTGCTACCTTTACAACCAGATTTGTAGAGCGGAGTCTTCTGGTCATCGATGAAACTTACTGTACCTTTGTTTTCGATCTTGAGTATGTTACTTCTGTAGAAAGGGATGTCTACATCACATCCCCCATGAGGCTGATCATACCCTAGATAGTTGTCTTCCCGGGACCTTCATACACCTGCACAGTTTGGAGATTGGAGACACCTCCACCCACATTAGTTGGTCAACTGGTCTCAAACAAAGGACCAATTTTGACCATCGTTCATCCAATGTTTATGAACACTTTTAGGGTTTCCTTCCAACAACGTGACCTTCCCTATTCTACAATGATGTGGTTACCCTTTAGGTAAACAGAGTTGATCGGCCCCTCAACCTGTAACCACAAGTAATAGTCTACAACATTAATATAATACAAGTAATATAAGGATTAATAGAATTAAAATGTTATCAGTGTCGATCTGTGCAAACATTAAACATCTCCCCCTCAAGATGGACCTTACAGCGGTGAAACGTGATAGAGACGATGTCTACGTACACCTATAAGCACAAATCAAGAACTTAGAGGGTGTTGGATCCCACCAATCATCAACTATCCTTAGGATAGTTCATGAGACATGTTTGGAATTCTTCAACCAACATCAATAGGATTTGGGCACCTTTAATTTGAGCCATGTTCTTGTTATTCTAAATTTTGATTGACATCTCCGCTCACAGACCCATTCACTATTTTCACCTCTATCCCTTTTTTTAAATATCTCACTAGGGAAGCAAGACACCTTCATCACCATCTGGTCACAGCTGCGGAGTTGGACTTGGAGAGTCAGAGTTGGAGTCATTTTTGGTGGATTCAGAGTTGGAGTCAGTTTTAGTGGAGTCATAGTCAATAGAAAGGTACCAAGTTTGGCTTCAAAATAAAAATATAATATTGTATCAATAATGAATTAAATGCATAAACTGTTACATGGATCTTCATTGGAATTTAGCTTAGAAATGTTAATCCTATATGTTTTATCAATAGAAGGTCCTTGTATAATACTGATATAGATGACATTTCTTACCGAGGTTTTATCCTTATCTTGGCCAGTTGGTGGTTCTTGTAGGACTTCTACTTCTTCCGGCACAACTCTGATTTTTTTTTCTGGTTTCATCTAAGAGTTTTCTTTGGACTCTTCCATCTCGGAGGCGTTGATGTCTCTTTTGGTGGTCTCTATGTCTCTCTTGTCTTCTCATCACAATCACTGGTTCATTTTAATAAGAAAATTAGAATTAAAGGGGTTTTCTGGCCCCAAATTGATTTTTCTGAGGATAGCCGTGCCTCACCCCCATAGAAGTGAATTGAGAGACCTGCTCTATGCAGCCAAGAAAAGTGGTTGGGGAGATGTTGAGTTGAGATGTGGGACCTAGAAGCAGGACCCATATGTATTACTCTATGTTCGCATCTGCATCTGGAAGACTGGTTTTCGGGTCCCCAAACAAAATTGAAGAAAAAATATTTTTTAAAAATTGTTTGACAAATCAGACGATCCCCAAAATTGTAAAAATAAAAAATACAACTTACCCTGGAAAAAAAGAGACCTTACACAGCTATGTACACTACAATATGAAAAACTTATGGGTATTGATTTGTGATAGATGAGAATTTATCAGTCTGGGTTGAAGACATGGTGTGGAAAATTGAGTCAGAGCCGCTGGAAGAGACATCATCTTGGCTCTGAATGGGCAACGATGACATCAAAATTGCCCAATCAGATAAAAATGTTCTTTATATATATATTCATAGTATATATGGACATGGTGGATCATGAAGACGTGTCAATTTTGTTTTCTTTAAGTTCTCCCAAAATATCTGTAATGTTGTGTATTCCTCAGATTCCATCTTCAATGGATGGAGATGAGACTGGTTGTCCATGACCCATTATTGTCCCTCTCTAGATTGTCGCATGGAAATATTTTTGCTTATTTTATACATGCATTTTTATTTACTACCCTCCTTTTTTTTACAGATCCATATTGGAGAAGTGCTCGGAATAGCTGGACTGGATGAGACTACCTCCATTTCTCCATCTTTCCTGGGAAATACTGTATACATTTCTTCAAAGTCTAGATGATGTTTCGGGAGTTTAGGCCACTTGGTGGCCCTATAATTGGAAGTCTGTCCCATGCTTTTGACCACTAAGCTAATAACACGTGTAGACATACCTGTGTGGCCACAATAAGACTTGTCAGTCCAGTGAAAAATTATTCTTGCTGTTATTCTCTGCATTCAACAGATGCGAGAGTCACTGGTGGAGAAGGATCCAGATCATAGACCATATAACAGCACAATGTCAGTCAGCTGCTTTTAAGGCCAGGAGAATATTGCCAGGTATTACTAGAGGTACAGAGATGTAATCTTACCACTTTACGAGACCTCAGAGCAGCCTCATCTAGAGCAGTGTTCCTCAAATTTTCCAACTAAAGTGAAGAAAGTTCCAACCAAGTACCACCAAAGTAGTGATCAGTTACAAATGTCCACAAAGTATGGCTCCTGGGTGTCACATTTGAGAGATGACTTACATGCTAGATTAGGTGCACCTAAGGCACTTGCAACCTTATGTACCTACAAAATAAGAGTCCTTTTTCTCTGCAATCCTAATGTCCATTCGCGACCAGATGGCCACAAAGGTCTGTTTGCACACCTGCTCACTCCCCTACACAGTAATGTTATTAGTTTAGTGACTTTTATGAGGGAGAAAAAACCCTCACTATCTGACAGTGATGAATGTATCGATATAAACTATGACCATGTTTGGTTGGACCAAAGATTTCATGACTCTACTGGAAGATTGTAAAGTGAAACCTCTATGGGACGAACCATTCAAATTTGCACTGGAAAGTTGTCTTCTAGACGGGTGATTTCTCAAAGTAGATGGCCAGTATGTGTACTATATGGTGGAAATGAAGATCGTCACAGGAGATCTGGTCCAGACAAAAGGCTGGTCCTTTCAAAGCCATGGTCTTTTTGAAGTGTTTCATTTAGTCTTGGAAAGATTTACAAAGACATTCAAGGAAATGAAGTTCCTCAGCATTACATATTTATTGAAGTGACCTATGGAAACTGGAGAACCACAAGTGGTCAAGCAACTTCTCCTTGGGAAGATCTAACGTTGGACACCACAAGTGGCCAAGCAACTTCTCCTTGGGAAGATCTAACATTGGACATCATCCTAAAACATTATTTATATCTTATTGTTATTTATAGTTATGGAAACTACAAGAATTATTTTTGGACTTTCAGTGTTATAAGTTCTATTTAAGAAGAAGTCATTCGATCAAAGAATATTTTTGGCATGGATAGTGGATGAAGCCTTGACCAGAACCACAACTGAGCAGGCAATGGTGCCATCTACTGAGCCACGGTTCTGTCTTCCATTATCTATGATATGACTCAGTATTCTTTGGTTTTGTATTTAACAGGGATTGTAGCCAAGTTTAAAAGAGCACTCAAAATTAGGAAATGGTTTGCTCAAGTAGCTTCCCATATAGTGGCTGATGTTGATAGGACTCGTCTTCTCGTAGCTTGTACAGTCACAACACGTAAGCACAACTCAGGTTGGACAATCTTAGATCAAGTTAACTCAAAGCCACCCATGTCATCGTGTCAAGGAGGTCCGGTATCTGGTGGATCTTCTAGGTGTAAAGCAATAACATAGTATACATATAAGTATGTGACCCTCTCTGCTATCATATCTACATAGGGTTGTCTGCTAGTCAACCTCATAGGTCAGACCTTGCCAACCAAAGTTGAATGTCCATTCTTACAATATGCCAAAGTTACGGTATATAAAAAAATCACTTATGATGTATATGCACGCATACAGTATACAGATATTTATGAATGTTTGAGTATTTGTTGGCTAGGTTAATTTATACATAGGTGTATAGATATAGGAGCAGCAGTCACAAGCGGGCCCTCGTGCCTGAGGGGGGCCTAAAGGTCTCCGTGCCATATAAGTGCACTTAATAGTACAGAAGGATGAAGTGGTCAATAAGTTACATTATTGGAAGGTTTACACCAAAGATTATTACTGTGAATGAGGAATACTCACAATAGAACAACTATAGATCTGATCTGACTATTAGTGGGTGAAGGAAATGATCTTCTCAAGGATAACCATTACTGATCATGATAAACCAGGCCATGTAGCCCCCTCAGCCATCCTTTGGAGTTCATTACATTTTTACCTTGGCATCATGTGGCTCATGCTATCTATTTTCTAGGTTTACTCACCTTTATTTTATATTTATGAGTTGTAAATATTTTTGTGTTAATTTTTGTTTCGACATTTGATTGTACTTTCCTTGGAAGGCTCAGTTTCCACAACTGTTAGAGGCTCCATTCTCAGAAGATCTCACAGGACGTATGGTGCCATATGGGAACAAGGTCTCTGTGGCTTATATGGTGGATCCGATGGAGCATTGTGGCATCAGTTCTAAATATAAGCCATATCTAAAATGTGAACAGAGCCTGAATTGTGTTATTTTATATCTTGTACATGTTGGACTGAAATTTTTGACATTTTTTGTGAAAATGCTTTCTTAGTAAGCAGTCATAATAAATGAAGCTGTCATTTGTTTCCTTTGTGGTGTCCTGACCTCTTCCTTGATATTGTTTGTGGGAGTGGATGTTTTGTTTTTTTTTACATTTCTTGGGTTAGCCGCTCTCTTGGGGGTGTTTTATCCAGTTTTGATGTAGGCATCTCATCTACATCCTCGAGCAGTGAAGTTATAACACCCATCTGCTCCAGGACACAGAGGTGTTGTAATCATGGTGCCTTAGAAGCTGCAGGTCTGAAGTGGATTGTCTCCTACAAGGTATTACAACCATCAGTGTCCTTCAGAACCCAATCCAATTGAAATTGCCACACAGATCCAGTGGGAAAAGGGCCAATGCCGTGGCATCCTCCACCTGGTATGCCTCCAAGTCCATGCTATCCTATTGGAAGCCAAGAATATCCACCTTTGCCTTTGCCACTAGCCTCTAGTCTGACCTTATACTACATGAGCCCAACATTGACCATTTTGCTGTTCAGCAGGGTGAGGTAGGTAGCCATTGTGGGAAGTTGGGGTGCGGTAAGAAAGAGGAGGGATCCCATTTTACTCTTGCACTAGGATCCCTGAACCTTTAGCTATGCTCCAGGATAGTATCCCCTCAATATGATGTAATGTCATACAACCTACAAATATCTATATCACATAGGCATGGTATAAGCAATCTGATTCAAGCTTCAGAAATTTTCTAAAAAGATTTTTTTTAAATTAAAAAAAAGTAAAAATTCAAATCACCCTCATTTCCCAAAAAATGCATACAAAATAAACAAAAATAAAAAACATTAGACGTCCCCTTGTCTGAAAATGCTTAAACTAGAAAAATATTTTTAAAATTTATCTCATACTGTTGTGGCAATAAAATTCAAAATAGCGAAATAACCACATGGACATAAAAATGTTACATTTGTGCCTTTTTTCATATTTTAAAATTTTTTGTAAAGGTGTTAAAGAGATCCTATCATTTAAACTAAATTTAGTAGATCGTACCGACCCGCAGAATATGAGGAACAGGTTATTATTACCACAAGGTGAACGCTGTAAAAATTACACCCTTAAGAAAATGGAGAAATTGAAGTTTTATTTCCAATTCCAACCTATTAATTTATAGTAAAATTTTAAAAAATAAATAAATGAACGGCTTTCGGAAGACGAAACGAAAGTGCAAAAATTAAAAATGGCTTAGATGGTAAAGGGTTAAATAAGCCAGCAGTGGATGAACTACATCGCCCATCCACTGGGTAGAGCTAGAGAGTGGGGGAGGTAAAAGAGGGAGAAGAATAGTGTAGTCCTGTCTGTGAGAGCAAAACAGAATATATAAGAGCCCGACCAGCCGCCATTTTAACTGACATAAGTCTATGACAGGTGTAGGCGACCTTCGTCACTCCAGCTGGAAGTGAATGGAGCATGCTGGGAGTTGTAGTTTCATAGCAGCTGGAGTGTCGAAAGTTGCTGACCCCTGTCCTAAGTAGAAAGAGATATCTGAGGAAGACTGAGAGAGAAATACAGTCCTATGAAAAAGTTTGGGCACCCCTATTAATCTTAATCATTTTTAGTTCTAAATACAGTCCTATGAAAAAGTTTGGGCACCCCTATTAATCATAATCATTTTTAGTTCTAAATATTTTGGTATTTGCAACAGCCATTTCAGTTTGATATATCTAATAACTGATGGACACAGTAATATTTCAGGATTGAAATGAGGTTTATTGTACTAACAGAAAATGTGCAATATGCATTAAACCAAAATTTGACCGGTGCAAAAGTATGGGCACCTCAACAGAAAAGTGACATTAATATTTAGTACATCCTCCTTTTGCAAAGATAACAGCCTCTAGTCGCTTCCTGTAGCTTTTAATCAGTTCCTGGATCCTGGATAAAGGTATTTTGGACAAACAATTCAAGTTCAGTTAAGTTAGATGGTCGCCGAGCATGGACAGCCCGCTTCAAATCATCCCACAGATGTTCAATGATATTCAGGTCTGGGGACTGGGATGGCCATTCCAGAACATTGTAATTGTTCCTCTGCATGAATGCCTGAGGATTTGGAGTGGTGTTTTGGATCATTGTCTTGCTGAAATATCCATCCCCGGCATAACTTCAACTTCGTCACTGATTCTTGAACATTATTCTCAAGAATCTGCTGATACTGAGTGGAATCCATGCGACCCTCAACTTTAACAAGATTCCCGGTGCCGGCATTGGCCACACAGCCCCAAAGCATGATGGAACCTCCACCAAATTTTACAGTGGGTAGCATGTGTTTTTCTTGGAATTCTGTTTCTTTTTGGACGCCATGCATAACGCCTTTTTTTACAACCAAACAACTCAATCTTTGTTTCCAAAATGAAGTTGGCTTCTCCAAATGTGCTTTTGCATACCTCAGGCAACTCTATTTGTGGCGTACGTGCAGAAACGGCTTCTTTCTCATCACTCTCCCATACAGCTTCTCCTTGTGCAAAATGCGCTGTATTGCTGACCGATGCACAGTGACACCATCTGTAGCAAGATGATGCTGCAGCTCTTTGGAGGTGGTCTGTGGATTGTCCTTGACTGTTCTCACCATTCTTCTTCTCTGCCTTTCTGATATTTTTCTTGGCCTGCCACTTCTGGGCTTAACAAGAACTGTCCCTGTGGTCTTCCATTTCCTTACTATGTTCCTCACAGTGGAAACTGACAGGTTAAATCTCTGAGACAACTTTTTGTATCTTTCCCCTGAACAACTATGTTGAACAATCTTTGTTTTCAGATCATTTGAGAGCGGGCTGTCCATGTTCGGCAACCATCAAACTTACCTGAACTTGAATTGTTTTGTAGAATGAAATGGTCCAAAATACCTTCATCCAGGATCCAGGAACTGATTAAAAGCTACAGGAAGCGACTAGAGGCTGTTATCTCTGCAAAAGGAGGATCTACTAAATATTAATGTCACTTTTCTGTTGAGGTGCCCATACTTTTGCATCGGTCAAATTTTGGTTTAATGCATATTGCGCATTTTCTGTTAGTACAATAAACCTCATTTCAATCCTGAAATATTACTGTGTCCATCAGTTATTAGATATATCAAACTGAAATGGCTGCTGCAAACACCAAAATATTTAGAACTAAAAATGATTAAGATTAATAGGGGTGCCCAAACTTTTTCATAGGACTGTATTTTGGTGTTTGCAACAGCCATTTCAGTTTGATATATCTAATAACTGATGGACACAGTAATATTTCAGGATTGAAATGAGGTTTATTGTACTAACAGAAAATGCGCAATATGCATTAAACCAAAATTTGACCGGTGCAAAAGTATGGGCACCTCAACAGAAAAGTGACATTAATATTTAGTAGATCCTCCTTTTGCAAAGATAACAGCCTCTAGTCGCTTCCTGTAGCTTTTAATCAGTTCCTGGATCCTGGATGAAGGTATTTTGGACCATTTCTTTCTACAAAACAATTCAAGTTCAGTTAAGTTAGATGGTCGCCGAACATGGACAGCCCGCTCTCAAATGATCTGAAAACAAAGATTGTTCAACATAGTTGTTCAGGGGAAGGATACAAAACGTTGTCTCAGAGATTTAACCTGTCAGTTTCCACTGTGAGGAACATAGTAAGGAAATGGAAGACCACAGGGAGAGTTCTTGTTAAGCCCAGAAGTGGCAGGCCAAGAAAAATATCAGAAAGGCAGAGAAAAAGAATGGTGAGAACAGTCAAGGACAATCCACAGACCACCTCCAAAGAGCTGCAGCATCATCTTGCTGCAGATGGTGTCACTGTGCATCAGTCAGCAATACAGCGCACTTTGCACAAGGAGAAGCTGTATGGGAAAGTGATGAGAAAGAAGCCGTTTCTGCACGTACGCCACAAATAGAGTTGCCTGAGGTATGAAAAAGCACATTTGGAGAAGCCAGCTTCATTTTGGAAACAAAGATTGAGTTGTTTGGTTATAAAAAAAGGCGTTATGCATGGCATCCAAAAAGAAACAGCATTCCAAGAAAAACACTTGCTACCCACTGTAAAATTTGGTGGAGGTTCCATCATGCTTTGGGGCTGTGTGGCCAATGCCGGCACCGGGAATCTTGTTAAAGTTGAGGGTCGCATGGATTCCACTCAGTATCAGCAGATTCTTGAGAATAATGTTCAAGAATCAGTGACGAAGTTGAAGTTACGCCGGGGATGGATATTTCAGCAAGACAATGATCCAAAACACCGCTCCAAACCCTCAGGCATTCATGCAGAGGAACAATGACAATGTTCTGGAATGGCCATCCCAGTCCCCAGACCTGAATATCATTGAACATCTGTGGGATGATTTGAAGCGGGCTGTCCATGCTCGGCGACCATCTAACTTAACTGAACTTGAATTGTTTGTCCAAAATACCTTTATCCAGGATCCAGGAACTGATTAAAAGCTACAGGAAGCGACTAGAGGCTGTTATCTTTGCAAAAGGAGGATCTACTAAATATTAATGTCACTTTTCTGTTGAGGTGCCCATACTTTTGCACCGGTCAAATTTTGGTTTAATGCATATTGCGCATTTTCTGTTAGTACAATAAACCTCATTTCAATCCTGAAATATTACTGTGTCCATCAGTTATTAGATATATCAAACTGAAATGGCTGCTGCAAATACCAAAATATTTAGAACTAAAAATGATTAAGATTAATAGGGGTGCCCAAACTTTTTCATAGGACTGTAACATCTTCATTATACCTAAGAATAAATAGAGTCTCCTCCATTACACCTAAGGATTAGAGATGAGCGAACACTAAAATGTTCGAGGTTCGAAATTCGATTCGAACAGCCGCTCAATGTTCGTGTGTTCGAATGGGTTTCGAACCCCATTATAGTCTATGGGGAACAGATACTCGTTAAGGGGGAAACCCAAATCCGTGTCTGGAGGGTCACCAAGTCCACTATGACACCCCAGGAAATGATGCCAACACCTCTGGAATGACACTGGGACAGCAGGGGAAGCATGTCTGGGGGCATCTAACACACCAAAGACCCTCTATTACCCCAACATCACAGCCTAACAACTACACACTTTACACACTCAATACCACCTCTCTGACAGTAGGAAAACACCTTGAAACATGTGTATTTGGCACTTGCAGTGAGGAGAGCTTGTCACCAGCAGTGAATTTGGCCCTTGTAGTAAGTTGAGGTTGGCACCAACATTTGTTTTGAAAATCAGGGTGGATTGAGCCTCTAACCAGCAGAGTTTGGGCAAATTCATGGTGGAGGGAGCCTCTAAACACCCCAGTTTGGGCAAATTCATGGTGGAGGGAGCCTCTAAAAACCCCAGTTTGGACCAATTCATGGTGGAGGGAGCCTCTAACCAGCCCAGTGTGGGCAAATTCATGGTGGAGGGAGCCTCTAAAAAACCCAGTTTGGACCAATTCATGGTGGAGGGAGCCTCTAACCAGCCCAGTTTGGGCAAATTCATGGTGGAGGGAGCCTCTAAAAAACCCAGTTTGGACCAATTCATGGTGGAGGGAGCCTCTAACCAGCCCAGTTTGGGCAAATTCATGGTGGAGGGAGCCTCTAACCAGCCCAGTTTGGACCAATTAATGGTGGAGGGAGCCTCTAACCAGCCCAGTTTGGACCAATTAATGGTGGAGGGAGCCTCTAACCAGCCCAGTTTGGACCAATTAATGGTGGAGGGAGCCTCTAACCAGCCCAGTTTGGACCAATTAATGGTGGAGGGAGCCTCTAACCACCCCAGTTTGGACCAATTCATGGTGGAGGGAGCCTCTAAACAGCCAAGTTTGGACCAATTCATGGTGGAGGGAGCCTCTAAAAACCCCAGTTTGGACCAATTCATGGTGGAGGGAGCCTCTAACCAGCCCAGTTTGGGCAAATTCATGGTGGAGGGAGCCTCTAAACAGCCCAGTTTGGGCAAATTCATGGTGGAGGGAGCCTCTAACCAGCCCAGTTTGGACCAATTAATGGTGGAGGGAGCCGCTAAACAGCCCAGTTTGGGCAAATTCATGGTGGAGGGAGCCTCTAAACAGCCCAGTTTGGACCAATTCATGGTGGAGGGAGCCTCTAAAAAACCCAGTTTGGACCAATTCATGGTGGAGGGAGCCTCTAAACAGCCCAGTTTGGGCAAATTCATGGTGGAGGGAGCCTCTAACCAGCCCAGTTTGGACCAATTCATGGTGGAGGGAGCCTCTAAACAGCCAAGTTTTGGGAAATTCATGGTGGAGGGAGCCTCTAACCAGCCCAGTTTGGACCAATTCATGGTGGAGGGAGCCTCTAAACAGCCCAGTTTGGGCAAATTCATGGTGGAGGGAGCCTCTAAAAAAACCAGTTTGGACCAATTCATGGTTGAGGGAGCCTCTAACCAGCCCAGTTTGGACCAATTAATGGTGGAGGGAGCCTCTAAACAGCCAAGTTTGGACCAATTCATGGTGGAGGGAGCCTCTAAAAACCCCAGTTTGGACCAATTCATGGTGGAGGGAGCCTCTAACCAGCCCAGTTTGGGCAAATTCATGGTGGAGTGAGCCTCTAAACAGCCCAGTTTGGGCAAATTCATGGTGGAGGGAGCCTCTAACCAGCCCAGTTTGGACCAATTAATGGTGGAGGGAGCCGCTAAACAGCCCAGTTTGGACCAATTCATGGTGGAGGGAGCCTCTAAAAACCCCAGTTTGGACCAATTCATGGTGGAGGGAGCCTCTAACCAGCCCAGTTTGGGCAAATTCATGGTGGAGGGAGCCTCTAAACAGCCCAGTTTGGGCAAATTCATGGTGGAGGGAGCCTCTAACCAGCCCAGTTTGGACCAATTAATGGTGGAGGGAGCCGCTAAACAGCCCAGTTTGGACCAATTCATGGTGGAGGGAGCCTCTAAAAACCCCAGTTTGGACCAATTCATGGTGGAGGGAGCCTCTAAAAAACCCAGTTTGGACCAATTCATGGTGGAGGGAGCCTCTAACCAGCCCAGTTTGGACCAATTCATGGTGGAGGGAGCCTCTAAACAGCCAAGTTTGGACCAATTCATGGTGGAGGGAGCCTCTAAAAACCCCAGTTTGGACCAATTCATGGTGGAGGGAGCCTCTAACCAGCCCAGTTTGGGCAAATTCATGGTGGAGGGAGCCTCTAAACAGCCCAGTTTGGGCAAATTCATGGTGGAGGGAGCCTCTAACCAGCCCAGTTTGGACCAATTAATGGTGGAGGGAGCCGCTAAACAGCCCAGTTTGGGCAAATTCATGGTGGAGGGAGCCTCTAAACAGCCCAGTTTGGACCAATTCATGGTGGAGGGAGCCTCTAAAAAACCCAGTTTGGACCAATTCATGGTGGAGGGAGCCTCTAAACAGCCCAGTTTGGGCAAATTCATGGTGGAGGGAGCCTCTAACCAGCCCAGTTTGGACCAATTCATGGTGGAGGGAGCCTCTAAACAGCCCAGTTTGGGCAAATTCATGGTGGAGGGAGCCTCTAAAAAACCCAGTTTGGACCAATTCATGGTGGAGGGAGCCTCTAACCAGCCCAGTTTGGACCAATTCATGGTGGAGGGAGCCTCTAAACAGCCAAGTTTGGACCAATTCATGGTGGAGGGAGCCTCTAAAAACCCCAGTTTGGACCAATTCATGGTGGAGGGAGCCTCTAACCAGCCCAGTTTGGGCAAATTCATGGTGGAGGGAGCCTCTAAACAGCCCAGTTTGGGCAAATTCATGGTGGAGGGAGCCTCTAACCAGCCCAGTTTGGACCAATTAATGGTGGAGGGAGCAGCTAAACAGCCCAGTTTGGGCAAATTCATGGTGGAGGGAGCCTCTAAACAGCCCAGTTTGGACCAATTCATGGTGGAGGGAGCCTCTAAAAAACCCAGTTTGGACCAATTCATGGTGGAGGGAGCCTCTAAACAGCCCAGTTTGGGCAAATTCATGGTGGAGGGAGCCTCTAACCAGCCCAGTTTGGACCAATTCATGGTGGAGGGAGCCTCTAAACAGCCCAGTTTGGGCAAATTCATGGTGGAGGGAGCCTCTAAAAAACCCAGTTTGGACCAATTCATGGTGGAGGGAGCCTCTAACCAGCCCAGTTTGGACCAATTAATGGTGGAGGGAGCCTCTAAACAGCCAAGTTTGGACCAATTCATGGTGGAGGGAGCCTCTAAAAACCCCAGTTTGGACCAATTCATGGTGGAGGGAGCCTCTAACCAGCCCAGTTTGGGCAAATTCATGGTGGAGGGAGCCTCTAAACAGCCCAGTTTGGGCAAATTCATGGTGGAGGGAGCCTCTAACCAGCCCAGTTTGGACCAATTAATGGTGGAGGGAGCCGCTAAACAGCCCAGTTTGGACCAATTCATGGTGGAGGGAGCCTCTAAAAACCCCAGTTTGGACCAATTCATGGTGGAGGGAGCCTCTAAAAAACCCAGTTTGGACCAATTCATGGTGGAGGGAGCCTCTAACCAGCCCAGTTTGGACCAATTAATGGTGGAGGGAGCCTCTAAACAGCCAAGTTTGGACCAATTCATGGTGGAGGGAGCCTCTAAAAACCCCAGTTTGGACCAATTCATGGTGGAGGGAGCCTCTAACCAGCCCAGTTTGGGCAAATTCATGGTGGAGGGAGCCTCTAAAAACCCCAGTTTGGACCAATTCATGGTGGAGGGAGCCTCTAAAAACCCCAGTTTGGACCAATTCATGGTGGAGGGAGCCTCTAAACAGCCCAGTTTGGGCAAATTCATGGTGGAGGGAGCCTCTAAAAACCCCAGTTTGGACCAATTCATGGTGGAGGGAGCCTCTAAAAACCCCAGTTTGGACCAATTCATGGTGGAGGGAGCCTCTAAAAAACCCAGTTTGGACCAATTCATGGTGGAGGGAGCCTCTAAACAGCCCAGTTTGGGCAAATTCATGGTGGAGGGAGCCTCTAAAAACCCCAGTTTGGACCAATTCATGGTGGAGGGAGCCTCTAAAAACCCCAGTTTGGACCAATTCATGGTGGAGGGAGCCTCTAAAAACCCCAGTTTGGACCAATTCATGGTGGAGGGAGCCTCTAAAAAACCCAGTTTGGACCAATTCATGGTGGAGGGAGCCTCTAACCAGCCCAGTTTGGACCAATTCATGGTGGAGGGAGCCTCTAAAAACCCCAGTTTGGACCAATTCATGGTGGAGGGAGCCTCTAAACAGCCCAGTTTGGACCAATTCATGGTGGAGGGAGCCTCTAAAAACCCCAATTTGGACCAATTCATGGTGGAGGGAGCCTCTAACCAGCCCAGTTTGGACCAATTCATGGTGGAGGGAGCCTCTAACCAGCCCAGTTTGGGCAAATTCATGGTGGAGGGAGCCTCTAAAAACCCCAATTTGGACCAATTCATGGTGGAGGGAGCCTCTAAACAGCCCAGTTTTGGCAAATTCATGGTGGAGGGAGCCTCTAAAAACCCCAGTTTGGACCAATTCATGGTGGAGGGAGCCTCTAACCAGCCCAGTTTGGGCAAATTCATGGTGGAGGGAGCCTCTAACCAGCAGAGTTGTGGGAAAGCAGGGTGGAGGGAGCCTCTAACCAGCAGAGTTGGTGGAAATCAGGGTGGAGGGAGCCTCTAACCAGCAGAGTTGGGGGAAATCATGTTGGAGGGAGCCTAGTATTAGCAGAATTGTGCAACGCTTATGGTGGATGAGTATGAGGATGCGGAAGAATTGGAGAGGTTGAGTACAGACATGGAGTTTCATGTTGGGGTGCTTTACACAGGTGGGCACAAAAATGAAGGCTCTATCCAGTGGTGGTTCATTTTTATCAAAGTGAGCCGGTCGGCACTCTCAGCTGACAGACGGGTGCGCTTGTCAGTGATGATGCCACCGGCTGCACTGAACACCCTCTCAGATAGGACGCTGGCGGCAGGACAGGACAGCACCTCCAAGGCATATAGGGCAAGTTCAAGCCACAGGTCCAACTTCGACACCCAATACGTGTAGGGCGCAGAGGGGTCGGAGAGGACAGGGCTGTGGTCGGAAAGGTATTCCCGCAACATGCGCCTATACTTCTCACGCCTGGTGACACTAGGACCCTCCGTGGCGGCACTTTGGCGAGGGGGTGCCATCAAGGTGTCCCAGACCTTAGACAGTGTGCCCCTCGTTTGTGTGGACCGGTGAGAACTTGGTTGCCTACTGGAGGAACTGCCCTCCCTGCCGCCAACGTCACATGCTGGAAACATCTCCATCATATTCTGCACCAATTGCCTGTGGCAAGCATTGATGCGATTGGCCCTCCCCTCTACCGGAATAAAAGACGAGATGTTGTTTTTATACCGGGGGTCAAGGATAGCAAAGATCCAGTACTGGTTGTCCTCCATGATTTTGACAATACGCTTGTCGGTTGTAAAGCACCCCAACATGAACTCAGCCATGTCTGCCACAGTGTTAGTTGGCATGACTCCTCTGGCCCCACCGGAAAGTTCAATCTCCATTTCCTCCTCATCCTCCATGTCTACCCATCCGCGCTGCAACAATGGGACGATTCGAAGTTGCCCGGAAGCCTCCTGTATCACCATCACATCATCGGACAACTCTTCTTCCTCCTCCTCCTCCTCCTCCATTAAACGCAGTGAAGCGGACAGATGTGTGGACCTACTCTCCAGCTGTGACGGATCGGATGCTATCCCTAACTCCTCTGTGTGATCTGAGTTATCCCTGATGTCAATCAGGGATTCTCTCAGAACACACAAGAGCGGGATTGTAAGGCTCACCATCGCATCCTCAGAGCTCACCCTCCTTGTGGACTCCTCAAAGACCCGTAGGATGTCACAAAGGTCTCTCATCCATGGCCACTCATGGATGTGAAACTGAGGCAGCTGACTTTGTGGCACCCTAGGGTTTTGTAGCTGGTATTCCATCAAAGGTCTCTGCTGCTCAACCACTCTATTCAACATCTGAAACGTTGAGTTCCAGCGTGTGGGGACGTCGCACAAAAGCCGGTGTTGTGGCACATGCAGGCGTTGCTGGAGAGATTTTAAGCTAGCAGCGGCTACTGTCGACTTGCGAAAGTGGGCGCACATGCGCCGCACTTTCACCAGTAGCTCTGGAACATTGGGGTAGCTCTTTAGGAAACGTTGCACCACTAGGTTGAAGACGTGGGCCAGGCATGGAACATGTTGGAGTCCGGCAAGCTCCAGAGCTGCTACCAGGTTCCGGCCGTTATCACAAACGACCATGCCTGGGCCCAGGTGCAGCGGCTCAAACCATATTGCCGTCTCATCGAGGAGGGCATCCCTCACCTCGGAGGCAGTGTGCTGTCTGTCCCCCAAGCTGATCAGCTTCAGCACAGCCTGCTGACGTCTACCAACGCCAGTGCTGCAACGTTTCCAACTCGTAGCTGGGGTCAATCTAACAGCGGAGGAGGAGGCGGTGGCGGAGGAGGAGGCGGTGGCGGAGGAGGAGGCGGTAGAGGAGGAGGAGGAGGGGGGTGTTCTTCTCGTGTCCCTGCCAGGAATGTTAGGCGGGGAGACGAGGTACACCGGGCCAGTTTGGGAAGCAGTCCCAGCCTCAACTACATTCACCCAGTGTGCCGTCAGTGAAATGTAGCGTCCCTGTCCGCATGCACTTGTCCACGCGTCGGTGGTCAAGTGGACCTTTGTGCAAAGCGCGGAACTAAGGGCCCGCCTGATGTTGAGTGACACGTGCTGGTGCAAGGCGGGGACGGCACACCGGGAGAAGTAGTGACGGCTAGGGACGGCATAGCGAGGTGCCGCAGTTGCCATCAGGTCCAGGAAGGCGGGAGTTTCAACAAGCCGGAACGCCAACATCTCCTGGGCCAGCAGTTTAGCGATGTTGGCGTTCAAGGCTTGCGCGTGTGGGTGGTTAGCAGTGTATTTCTGCCGCCGCTCCAATGTCTGAGAGATGGTGGGTTGTTGTAAAGAAACGCCTGATGGTGCCTTTGATGGTGCAGGAGAAGGAGATAAGACAGGACCAGGGGAGGATGAGGTAGAAGTCAACAAAGTGGCGGAGGCAGATGAAGTGGTGTCCTGGCTCGTCCTCTGGAGTGCATCGCCAGCACAGTCAGCAGTGGCAGTGGCAGAGGCAGAGGCAGTGGCAGAGGCAGTGGCAGTGGCGTGAACGGCAGGCGGCCTTTGTCCTGCCGTTGCTGCCTGCCACTGATTCCAGTGCTTGGATTCCAAATGACGGCGCATTGAAGTGGTGGACAGGTTGCTCTTCTCAGAGCCCCTAATCAATTTCGAGAGGCAAATTGTGCAGACAACACTATATCTGTCCTCGGCGCATTCCTTGAAAAAACTCCACACCTTCGAGAAACGTGCCCTCGAGGTGGGAGTTTTTCGGGGCTGGGTACGAACTGGAACATCTTGGGAGATTCCGGGTGTGGCCTGGCTTTGCCTAAGCTGCTGACCTCTGCCTCTGCCTCTAGCTACCCTTTTTGGTGCTGCACCTGCCTCAATATCCACACTACTTTCCCCGCTTGACATCCCCCTGTCCAGGTCGGGTCAGTGTCCTCATCATCCACCACTTCCTCTTCCAACTCCTGTCTCATCTCCTCCTCCCGCACAATGCGCCGGTCAACTGGATGCCCTGACGGCAACTGCGTCACATCATCGTCGATGAGGGTGGGTTGCTGGTCATCCACCACCAAATCGAACGGAGATGGAGGAGACTCTAGTGTTTGAGCATCTGGACACAGATGCTCCTCTGTTAGGTTCGTGGAATCGTGACGTGGAGAGGCAGGTTGAGGGACAATGAAAGGAGCGGAGAACAGCTCTGGGGAGCAGGGACAGTTTGGGTTATTGTTCTGTAAAGCTTCGGAATTTTGGGAGGAAGGAAGACAAGACTGTTGGGTAATAGGAGGAGAGGAGGCAGAGTCTGACTGGCTGCTGGACAATGTGCTGTAAGCGTTCTCTGACAGCCATTGCAAGACCTGTTCCTGGTTCTCGGGCCTACTAAGGTTTGTACCCTGCAGTTTAGTTAATGTGGCAAGCAACCCTGGCACTGTGGAGTGGCGCAATGCTTGCTGCCCCACAGGAGTAGGCACGGGACGCCCTGTGGCTTCACTGCTACCTTGCTCCCCAGAACCATTCCCCCGACCTCGCCCACGGCCTCGTCCACGTCCCTTTCCGGGAGCCTTGCGCATTTTGAATTCCTAGTTAGAAATTGGCACTGTATACCAGTAGTAAAAATTGTGGGTGCACGTAACCCCAATATATTCTTTGAATTACCAGTCAGAAACTGGCACTATATGGCAGTAGCAAGAAATGAGGGTATTTGTATTCCCAATATATTCTTTGAATTCCCAGTCAGACACTGGCACTATATGGCAGTAGCAAGAAATGAGGGTATTTGTATTCCCAATATATTCTTTGAATTCCCAGTCAGACAATGGCACTGTATACCAGTAGTAAAAATTGTGGGTGCACGTAACCCCAATATATTCTTTGAATTCCCAGTCAGACACTGGCACTATATGGCAGTAGCAAGAAATGAGGGTATTTGTATTCCCAATATATTCTTTGAATTCCCAGTCAGACAATGGCACTGTATACCAGTAGTAAAAATTGTGGGTGCACGTAACCCCAATATATTCTTTGAATTCCCAGTCAGACACTGGCACTATATGGCAGTAGCAAGAAATGAGGGTATTTGTATTCCCAATATATTCTTTGAATTCCCAGTCAGACAATGGCACTGTATACCAGTAGTAAAAATTGTGGGTGCACGTAACCCCAATATATTCTTTGAATTCCCAGTCAGACACTGGCACTATATGGCAGTAGCAAGAAATGAGGGTATTTGTATTCCCAATATATTCTTTGAATTCCCAGTCAGATAATGGCACTGTATACCAGTAGTAAAAATTGTGGGTGCACGTAACCCCAATATATTCTTTGAATTCCCAGTCAGACACTGGCACTATATGGCAGTAGCAAGAAATGAGGGTATTTGTATTCCCAATATATTCTTTGAATTCCCAGTCAGACAATGGCACTGTATACCAGTAGTAAAAATTGTGGGTGCACGTAACCCCAATATATTCTTTGAATTCCCAGTCAGAAACTGGCACTATATGGCAGTAGCAAGAAATGAGGGTATTTGTATTCCCAATATATTCTTTGAATTCCCAGTCAGACAATGGCACTGTATACCAGTAGTAAAAATTGTGGGTGTATATAGCCCCAATTCTATTGCTAGGGGACTTGCAGGGTATTTCTGGGGTGAAGGTGGGGGGGCACACCGTTGGAACGGGTATCGGGGTATATATCGGGTATACGGGAATACACTGACAGTGTATTCCATTCAGGATCCTGGGAAAGCTGGGTTGCGGCGATTGAGCCCGTCAGTGCCACGTTACACTGACAAGCTTCTCCCTGGAATTTAGCTCTTACAAGAGCTGTTGTGGTTGTCTTCTCCTTCCTATCCTAGCCTGTCCCTGCCTACCCAGAATCTAAGCCCTAGCTAGCTGGACGGAAACCTCCGTCCTCGGTGAATTGCAAGCTCAGAATGACACGAAGCTGGGCGGCGCTGTTCTTTTAAATTAGAGGTCACATGTTTTCGGCAGCCAATGGGTTTTGCCTACTTTTCTCAACGTCACCGGTGTCGTAGTTCCTGTCCCACCTACCCTGCGCTGTTATTGGAGCAAAAAAGGCGCCAGGGAAGGTGGGAGGGGAATCGAGTAATGGCGCACTTTACCACGCGGTGTTCGATTCGATTCGAACATGCCGAACAGCCTAATATCCGATCGAACATGAGTTCGATAGAACACTGTTCGCTCATCTCTACTAAGGATAACTAGAGTCTCCTCCATTATACCGAAGGATAGCTAGAGACTCCACCATTATATCTAAGGATAGCTAGAGTCTCCTCTATTACACCTAAGGATAGCTAGAGTCTCCTCTATTACACCTAAGGATAGCTAGAGTCTCCTCTATTACACCTAAGGATAGCTAGAGTCTCCTCCATTATACCTAAGGATAGCTCAGGTATGTATGTGTAGGATAAATGTATGGACTTAACCCTTTAATGGCTACTTTCTAGTTGTCTGTATAAGCTAAGAGTCCAACCTTGTAAGGACCAGAGATCTGCCATTGTTATAATCGTTGGTGATTTATCTTGTGTACATAGTTATATACCTTATGACTAGAGAAGGCCGAACCTCTAAAAAGTTGTTTCATATCAGGTTCGGACAAGTTGATTCTTCAGTTTGTTTCGGTCAGAACTTGTTCAGATAGAACCAAAAGTGAAACTATTATACTTTGGGGTCTCTTCAGTCCCAGGGGAGGTGTAAACAGTTATACGCACCTTACTTCACCTCTGCTGGGTCTCCTCATGGTGTTTGATGCTCTTTCTTGGTCCTCTTCTCCTGGGTGACATTATGTTCCCAGGGTTAATACTGAGGTCTGTGATTGGCCCTCAGCTGTCACATGGGACTCAGTCACATGACCTCACTGGTGACCCTAGTGCACAGGGCTTCACTTAGGGGGCCGGAAGGCTTGAGGAAAGGTGAGTATGAATGTTGGGGGGTTACACATATTATACACTGGGGGTCTGAAAAGACGCGGAGTATAATAGTTTCGCTATAGGGTCCCAGGTGATGAACCCCCAAATTTTTAAGTTTGAACAAACACAAAACTTTTGGAAGATTCAGATTGAATCCGGTTCAATCCAAACTGGTTCGCTCATCTCTACTTACGGCTCTGCTCTCAGTACAAAAAGGACATTGTGCGGTTTCATTGTATGATGATTCTCTGTTAGGGACCAGATGCAACAAATAACTCTGTAAGTCCTGGGCAACTAGAATCCTCAAGTGCTGAGGCGAAAACAGTCCTGGATGTGCTACGCTCTGCCAACCGGAGTGGAACCAGGCCACGGAGTTCTTCACTAGAGCTCCTGATGGTGGAGTTGGACTTGGTAAAAGTCCGAGTCCCGGATCCGCAACTGCCCAGAGAGCGACGCACACCCAGCGAACCCCAAGGACCTAGACACCAACCTGAGAGTGAAGTCTAGAGAGCAGGATGGACTGGAGTGCAGATGAGAAGAAGGGTAAACCAGGGGAGTCACACGGGTACCCAAGGAGCAAATACAAGGTCAAACAAGCCAAGTCATATACAGGAGATCAGTGGAGTAGCCAAATCAGGATCCAAAAGGGAGGTCAGGTGGAAGCCAAAGGTCATACACAGGAGGTCAGGAAGGTGCCAAATCAGGATCACAGAGGAGAGGTCTGTAAAGCAAGCTAGGTCATACACATCCAAGGAAAGCCAGGTGCAGGAAAAGAGGCAGGAGGTAGCAGGACAGGAGACAGGGAACAGGAGAGGCTCTGTCACTAGGGGAGCTGATACCGCAGGGAAAAACAAATAACCAGCGTAGGGCCAGAATGAGGCCTAAATAGCCTCTGGCCCGCTGCTGAACCCCTGACCCCAGAAGTGCTGGTTCTATCACTAGAGGGAAACTGGAACCTGCGTAGACTCGAGCGGAGGCTCCAGCCCCCCCACACACACACACACACACACACCTTCCGGGACTAGGGGCGTCATTCCGATAACGGACACAGAGCGGGCCGGGAGCTTCCGCGCAGCACGGCAGTGGCCCCGGGTCTTCCTATCATTCTCCAGGTGTGAAGCGTGTGGTAATATATGATAGTACATACCATTATAGTGGGGGATGGCCTGTAACACACGTGTAATGTGCCATAGGTGGAGCAGACATTGTGGAGCTTCTGTCTCATTTCTCTCCCATCTATACATTATGGAGCCGCTAACGTTACTCGTGGTTGTTGCGTCCCTGCTTGTGGTCGGTGAGTGATCATGTTTAGTGTTTGCCTTGTTCATGCAGGTCACTTGTTTTGCATGTCTGTACTGGCTGAATCACGGCTTACGGGGTTACTTATCGGCCATATTACTCTCTGGAATTCTTCTGCTCCTTCTTCAGGACTTCATCAGCCTTACTCCAAACCTGCAGAGGACAGGACCTATTAGTCACAAAGTAGTGGTGGCGAACAACAACGCTCAGCAACCCTAGAAACCTATTACAGATGGCTGACAGCTGTATAGGAACTTAGGAAGTCTACGGTTTTTGATCAGTTTTGTGACACAGTTTTGAAGCTAAAGCCAGTTGTAGAACAAATGGGGTGAAGTTATGTAAAGTTTAGGTAGGGGGTGTTATAGTTCTCCCCTCACTAGGGGGCAGTACATCCACCCTAATCTCTTGGGAATCTGGTGGATCTTCAGAAGTGATGCTGCTGCAGAACTGCTTCTTTTCTCAGGGTGAGCTGATGAACCTTCAGGACTTCAGGGGACGTCATCCCCTGTATTCTTTATTAGACTTTTATCTGTAGTTGTCCATAGAATCACCTTTATTCGTGGTGTGGGCTTCCATCAGCTAATGCTTTCCAGAGAATTAACCCCCTAACACAGGGGTAGGCAACCTTTTTTGTTCGGCGTGCCGATTTAAATAAAAAAATCAAAGATGAGGTCCTCGGAGTGCCGGGCAATAATTGTAAAGCTGATGACACCTACACTAAAGTCATATAGCACAAACCACAACATAGGGGTGCTGTCATACTGCGCTCCCAGCCACATGCGCTTACCACTATTTGCCTGGGTACACATGTTCTTTTCCATTAGAAGCAATGTAACATATGTAACCCACAATTAGTGGTAATGTATGTGACTGGGAGCAGAGTAAGGTCATACCTGTAAAGAGCCGACACACAATGTACCTGTATGCTCCATCCAGTCCTTGGCCCTTCAGTTTTCTGTAAGTGAAACGCAGATTAATTTCAGTCACTTTTAGTTCCTGCACAAAACAGAGGCAGGAGACGGAAACCTGCAGGAGTCATTCTCACCCATTCATTTGAATGGGTATGAAAGATGTCCGGCTGTGAGCGGCGGTGAGCGTTTTATGCTCTCCGCCATGAAACCGTTTTTTTTTAAATCGGACACAGAGTCGGACATGCAGTACTCTGTGTTTGATTTTAAAAACCGGTTTCACGGCGGAGAGCATAAAACGCTCACTGCCGCTCACGGCTGGACCCGGTCTGACAGCTTTCCGTCTTCTGCATGCAGAAAGCTGAGAACGGAGATTGAACGCTAGTGTGAACCTAGCGAAAGCCAGGAGTGGATTGAGCAGAAGGGAGACGTATAAGAAGCTTCCTATATATTTCCCATTCCTTCTGTAGCCATTTTTAGCTTTGGTTGAAATAAACTGCATCAACATCTACAACAAAAACGCTGCGTTTCTGCAACGTGGGGTCTCAGCCTTACACCTCCTGCACACAAATGGCAGGGATGTGGTTTTCACTGACCTATATGTTAAAAATGAATTGACAAGGCGGAAAATGCAGACAGTTATAGGGTACGTATAGGACAGATATAGGGAATGTATAGGACAGATATAGGGTACGTATAGGACAGATATAACGTATGTATAGGACAGATATAGGGTACGTATAGGACAGATATAGGGTACGTATAAGACAGATATAGGGTACGTATAGGACAGATATAGGGTACGCATAGGACAAATATAAGGTACGTATAGGACAGATATAACGTACGTATAGGACAGATATAGGGTACGTATAGGACAGATATAGGGTACGTATAAGACAGATATAGGGTACGTATAGGACAGATATAGGGTACGTATAGGACAGATATAGGGTACGTATAGGACAGATATAGGGTACATATAGGACAGATATAGGGTACGTATAGGACAGATATAGGGTACGTATAGGACAGATATAGGGTACGTATAGGACAGATATAGGGTACGTATAGGACAGATATAAGGTACGTATAGGACAGATATAGGACCTGCTCCATAATTTTTAGCTCTTCATTTTGGCCCAGATACACAGCCACAAAAAATGGCTATATATATATGGGTCAAATGAAATGTATAGGTCTGTACTCTTATCCAAAGTTGTGGATAAAAAGTCCGGTCATGTGCATTACAGCTTAGTAACTCAATGTGCCTCATATTAATAGCAGTTAACCCCATCACGTCCCTCACATTAACCCCCTGTGTGCTTTACATAAGGGACACTGATATGTGAGGCATATGGAGGTAATAAGTGAATATCTTCATTATATAGGTCCTTTATTAGTACCTCCATATGTCTCACATATCAGTAACCCTTATGTGAGCCACACAGGGGTTAATGTGAGGGACATGATGGGGTTAACTATTATTAATGTGAGGCACAGGGGGGTTAATGTGAGGAACATGATGGGGTTTATTCCTATTAATGTGAGGCACATGGAGTTACTAACACTAAATTAATAAAACCAAATGCCTGACATTAATAAGAATAGCTAGTAACACACACGTACCTGGTGTTTTTACTTTCATTTTGCTTCCTCTCCTCCTCAGGACTGCAGACGGCAGGAGCTCCTCACGTGTAACAGCAGGTCCAGGGAGCCCTTATCCTGTGCAGTTAGAGGCTCACCTCTGATTGGTGGCAGGGAGAGAAAGGGGCGTGTCCTACACCTCAGCTCGAGCAGAGCACTGAAGGGACGCTCTCTCTCAATTTAGTGCATGAAGGTTGCAGGCTGGCTGGCGTGCCAGCAAAATATGCCTCGTGTGCCACTCTTGGCACGCGTGCCAGGGGTTGCCGACCCCTGCCCTAACACTTCTGGGAACAGTTTTGCAAAATGACCCAAGGTCATCCAAAAGGGGGTGCTATAGTTGGTCCATTGTAGCAACTCATCTGTTTGGTGTTGTATCCCTGGTTAGGTAAACGGTTATTACAACTCCAGTGGTCTGGTGGTTTGTATACAGGTCTTGTGCTGTAAATACGAGGGGACCGACGCAGCCAACGAAAGGCCTTAGGGATAACCTTGTTATAAATGGCTTGTTACAGCTGAAGGTTGGGAGGTCAACGTTAAAGTTTTAGGATAATGATAATGTCCCCATTTCATGTGTTCTTTTGTAGCACAAGCTCCACGTCATACCGCCATATCTGGACACTTACATTCCTCCGTTAAATTGGTAACATTATTTGACGAAGTAATAGGAGTTTCCTGGAGGCGTAAAAATCCACCAAATGAATGGCAGATTGCAAAGATTCGGGAGGGTGATATTATTGACAGACTGGATGATAGATATAAGCCGGACCGTGATGGGAGAGTCCTGGTCATCGAACATCTGACTGCGAAAGATAATGGAGTCTACATTGCTGAAGCTACTTTGGTGGGTGGTGCATTGGTAAAGGAGACGTTTCAGCTCACGGTTCATGGTGCGTATTCAGTTTGAACAATATTTTTGTATTTATTTCTAAAAAAAAAAGTAGGAAATTTGAGAATATCTCATGGTGGTTGTAAACTGCTGTATGGGTACATGGTGGGGCTCGGAATGGGAAGAGCGCTATTTGGCTTTGGGAGGACAGATTTTGCTGGAATAGTTTTCAAATGCCATGTTGCAGAGCCCCTAAAGTACCAAAAAGTGACCCCATTTTAGAAATTATACCCTCAAGGAATTTCTCAAGGGGTATTATCATTTTGAACCAAAGTATGTTTCCCAAAAATTAACATACAAAATGAAAATTTAAGTTTGAGAAGAAATAAGTCATTTAGTGCCCACTTTGTGTCTTCAAAAACACGCCATGCTAAAACTTTTACATGGGATATGTCAAGCACAAAAAAATTGTATATGTGAGTATACACTGCTGCTAAGTCCAAAGGAGGGCTCAGAATGGAGCACTGCACTACGCTTCATTGCTTTTAGGGTACAGATTAAAAGGGACTTTTTGGACGCCATGTTGTTTTTACAGAGCCCTTGAGGTCCCATTAAATCGGAATTCCTCAAGAAGTTACCCCATTTTGTAGGGGCAATTTTAGGGTGTCCGTAACTGTGACACGGTGTCCAAAAACGAACAATCTTAATCTGCACTCCAAAAGCACATGGTGCTCCTTCACATCTGCACCCTGCTGTGCGTCCATACAGTAGTTTACACCCACATGTATGACACTGGTGCACCCAGGATAATGTACGTAATGTCATCTGTGGGTAGAAATGGCTGTTTGGGCACAGCCGGGCACAGAAAGGAAGGAGAGCTATTTAGGGTTTTGGAGCACAGTTTGGTTTTTGAACATCATGCCACTTTTTCAGAGCCAATAATTTGCAGGTAAAGAGAAATCCACAGACAAGTCACCCCATTTTGGAAACTACACCATTGAAGAGACTTTTCAAGTGGTGTAGTGAGAATTTTTTAACCCTTTAGTCTTGCATTAATTTCATTTTCATAAGTGAATGTATCAGCAGAGACAAACTCAAAAACTGTTATGCGGGTATCCAGGACACCAAAGTTTTTGGAGAATTTATCTCTAATACAAGTAGGGCACTTACTATGCACTTATTATGCACTGAAATGACGGATTCCTGGAAAAATTGTCATTTTCACCTTTCACCATCAGCTGCGTATTCATTTAAAGTTAATAAATTATAGCAACACTTAGAGGTTAAAAATGTTTACTGTACACCTGGATATGTTCCTTTCAGGGTGTAGTTTCCAAAATGGGGTCACATATCAGAGGATTCCACTTAACTGGCATTTTAGGGTTCTGCAAAAGTGATATGGCGTCCAAAAACCAAAACTGTGCTCCAAAGACCACATGGCACTCCTTACCTTCTGTGCCTGGACGTTATCCCGGGTACAGCAGTGTCATACATGTGGCATAGATTGCAGTTTGGGCACACAGCAGGGCGCAAAAGGGAAAGAGCGCTATGTGGGTTTTGGAGCACAGATTCAGATGTTTGATATCTGGACACCATGCCATGTCTGCAGAGTCTCTAAAATACCAGAAAAGTGGAATCCACTAAGGAGTGACCCCATTGTGAAAACTGCACCCCTTAAATAATTTACCAAGGGATGTAGTTAGCATTAGTATGCCAGACGTGAACGTACAGCGGACGGTGAAAAGTGAATATGTAAGCTGTGCGGAGTACATTAGGAACACCAAATTCCCTACTATTACCCAGGTGGCTCCTATGACTGGGGGTTCACTCTGGGGGTCACTTCTGGTTTTGTTTCTCTGATAAGCTCTAAATCTGGGGTGTACCCCCAAATATGTTAGCACAATGTATACATTCCCTTCCTGCCGCAGCCAGTTGTGTTCCAATGATTTGGTGATTTTCTTTGGGGGGGGGGGGGTTGTCTTCACATTACTAGATGCTATGTTTCCTTTATTCTTATGGTGACATGACCATACGAGGGCTGTTTTTTTTGCGGGATGAGATGCATTTTGTAATGACAAAATTTTGATGATGTGATGATTTGTATTATATTGTCATTGACTTATTACATGGGGTTATATGAATTTTTATGTCTTTTTGCTTTTTCTTTTTACAGAAGAGATAACAAGTCATTGTCATATTTGTCGCTTTGTCCTTGGTACCGCTGTCACAACAGTATTAGGAGTATTTGTGCTGATGCTTTGGATATGCTGGAAGGGGATACCATTCACAAGCACACAAGGTAAGTCTATCTCTAGATCAGGGCTCTCAAACTCTGCAGGGCAAATGGGATGCAAATAGAAAAAATGTAGATTGTGAGCCCCAAATAGAGCTCACAATGTACATTTTTTCCCTATCAGTATGTCTTTTGGAATATGGGATGGAAATCCACGCAAACACAGGGAGAACATACAAACTCCTTGCAGATGGTTTTTCGCCCTTGGTGGGATTTGAACACCAGGACTCCAGCGCTGCAGTGCTAACCGCTGAGCCACCGTGTGGCCCACTAAATAGAAAAAATTTGAATATGAAGAATGACAGGCTGCATTCCTTCCAGTACAGTTTAAAGTCCCCAACCAGTGGCCCCACATAGTTTAATGTCCCCATTAAACTATTACCATTCAACTTTATGTCAAACTTTGTAAAACTTTTATGGCCCCTTCCTGTTCCCTGTATTATACTCCAGAGCTGCGCTCACTATTCTGCTGGTGCAGTCACTGTGTACATACATTACATTACTTATCCTGTATTATACCCCAGAGCTGCACTCACTATTCTGCTGGTGCAGTCACTGTGTACATACATTACATTACTTATCCTGTACTGATCCTGAGTTATATCCTGTATTATAATCCAGAGCTGCGCTCACTATTCTGCTGGTGCAGTCACGATGTACAAACATTACATTACTTATCCTGTATTATACTCCAGAGCTGCGCTCACTATTCTGCTGGTGCAGTCACGATGTACAAACATTACATTACTTATCCTGTACTGATCCTGAGTTACCTCCTGTATTATACTCCAGAGCTGCACTAACTATTCTGCTGGTGCAGTCACTATGTACATACATTGCATTACGTATCCTGTACTGATCCTGAGTTACATCCTGTATTATACTCCAGAGCTGCGCTCACTATTCTGCTGGTACAGTCACTGTGTACATACATTACATTACTTATCCTGTATTATACTCCAGAGCTGCACTCACTATTCTGCTGGTACAGTCACTGTGTACATACATTACATTACTTATCCTGTATTATACTCCAGAGCTGCACTCACTATTCTGCTGGTACAGTCACTGTGTACATACATTACATTACTTATCCTGTACTGATCCTGAGTTATATCCTGTATTATAATCCAGAGCTGCGCTCACTATTCTGCTGGTGCAGTCACGATGTACAAACATTACATTACTTATCCTGTATTATACTCCAGAGCTGCGCTCACTATTCTGCTGGTGCAGTTACGATGTACAAACATTACATTACTTATCCTGTATTATACCCCAGAGCTGCACTCACTATTCTGCTGGTGCAGTCACGATGTACAAACATTACATTACTTATCCTGTACTGATTCTGAGTTACCTCCTGTATTATACTCCAGAGCTGCACTAACTATTCTGCTGGTGCAGTCACTGTGTACATACATTACATTACTTATCCTGTACTGATCCTGAGTTACATCCTGTATTAAACTCCAGAGCTGCACTCACTATTCTGCTGGTACAGTCACTGTGTACACACATTACATTACTTATCCTGTACTGATCCTGAGTTACATCCTCTATTATACTCCAGAGCTGCGCTCACTATTCTGCTGGTGTAGTCACTGTGTACATACATTACATTACTTATCCTGTACTGATCCTGAGTTACATCCTGTATTATACTCCAGAGCTGCACTCACTATTCTGCTGGTGCAGTCACTGTGTACACATATTACATTACTTATCCTGTACTGATCCTGAGTTACATCCTGTATTATAATCCAGAGCTGCACTCACTATTCTGCTGGTGCAGTCACTGTGTACATACATTATATTACTTATCCTGTACTGATCCTGAGTTACATCCTGTATTATACTCCAGAGCTGCACTCACTATTCTGCTGGTGCAGTCACTGTGTACATACATTACATTACTTATCCTGTACTGATCCTGAGTTACATCTTGTATTATACCCCAGAGTTGCGCTCACTATTCCGCTGGTACAGTCACTGTGTACATACATTACATTACTTATCCTGTACTGATCCTGAGTTACATTCTGTATTATACTCCAGAGCTGCGCTCACTATTCTGCTGGTGCAGTCACTGTGTACATACATTATATTACTTATCCTGTATTATACTCCAGAGCTGCACTCACTATTCTGCTGGTTGCTATTTGACATGAGTGAACTGATTTGTAATGAGCCAGATTTGCTACAAATTTGCTACACTGATACTTCACTGCACTCACATCACCAGAGCTACCTGATGGTCTTTTTCAGTCATCTTCCAGTCTCCAAGGTGACATCATAGGTCCCAGTTGACCACTGAGGACTGCGATTGAACCTTTGTTCCTAGTGTGATAAATACAGTAATCCTCCTAGAGGCTGTACTGGCGGCTGTTGAGCTCCAGTGCTGATACTCCCCCTGCACAGTCCAGCATGAAATGTACAAGGTGACTGCTCTCTCTGAACTGGCCTTCAACAGTCACCCGCGAGATTATAGCCTCCTACAACCCCGCCCAGTGGGCTGTGATAGGCCAGGGCTAAATCAAGGAAAGGTTTTGAACAGTGAGGGTGTAAAATTACAAGGGAATTCTGCAAATAATGACATATAACATAGAAGATTGGACATACCAACATAACCTGGAGGCACAACAGACAAACACTTAAAGCAGTACTCCAAGATGCTACAACATCACCCAAGAGACCAGAAGATGACCATCAAGGGTGCCATCAGGAGTCTTCAGGCACTGTAAAGGAGCCCAGGAGAGGTGAGGGAAGGCGAGTGTCAATTATACAATGTCTTCTGCATAATCCTTTTTGCCTTTCATGTAGTGCTCTGCAGGGGGCGCCACTTTATCTCAGCATTGCATTGTTGGTCTGTCCTGTTAGGTGACCGAAATGATGACCCTGAGACTAAAAGCCTGCAGACTCCTGATCAGGATACAGGTAAGTCATCAATATCAGCGAGGTAAAAGTCTCACCAGCAAAATAATGGGGACTATCCTCATCTCAAAATCATTCTCCATGTCTATGGAGGCCAAAACTTCCAAATCAGATATTTCCTTTTTTTTTTTTTTTCTTTTTTAATGTAGATTGTGAGCCCCACACGGGGCTCACAATGTACATTTTTCTCTATCAGTATGTCTTTTTTGGAATATGGGATGGAAATCCATGCAAACACGGGGAGAACATACAAACTCCTTGCAGATGGTTTTTTGCCCTTGGCGGGATTTGAACACCAGGACTCCAGCGCTGCAAGGCTGCAGTGCTAACCACTGAGCCACCGTGTGGCCCCTCCAGATATTTCCATTGATCTAACATTGCATTGCTAGACGTGTTATAATAAGGTCTCATTATACCAAGATGTCTCCAAAATAATTATGCTAAGGCAGAGAACAGATTATTCTAAAAATGATTCTCTGTGTCAATGGAGGCCAAAACTGAGAGATCAGATGTTTCCACAAATATATCTAACCAGGTGTCCTTGTGGTAAAATGATCATGCCAGGGAAGAATGTAAATGATCTTGGGAGAATGTTGTTCCTTTGTCATGAATTGTCCAATTTTGACTAAAAAATAGGGGTTCCGAGTGGTGGATCTCACAGGGCATATAGACAGGAATTGGACAGATTTGATCATGTGAATATGATAAGTTTTTTCTGATCTCTGGAGGTCCTTTCTCTTCCATCAATGGTCAGATTATTGGGTTGTAGTTGGACACAAGTCCAATGAAACTTACCATATATGTTATAGATGTGATAAAACGCTTCTTCGTCTGTTCTCATTTTAGAAACTGAAGAGACTGTGTTCATCAAAACCCCTGACAAAAAGTTTAGGTAAGACATTTATCATTTTCTTTTTGCATATATAAATGTGTCTCGATCGATCTAACATCCATCTTCTTGTCTCTTCATGTAACGTGAAGCCTGAGGAAGAAGATGAAGAAGTAAGTCGCTAAAATCTTGTACCTTTACTATCTGGAGACAAATATCTGCTCTACTAGATCCATTTCTGCTCTTTCTAATATAACTGGGATTGGGAATCTTCAACCAGACTTGTAGAGCGGAGTCTTCTGGTCATCACAAATGTCTCCTTCTATTTTACAGATCTGTACAGAAGAGGAAGCTGTCAAATTAACAGATGGGATTAAGTCTTGTCTTCCTTCTTTCCTGGGAAATACTTGTATAAGACTTCTTCAATAACTGGATCATGTTTTAGGAGCTTAGATTATTTGGTGGGACCAAAAGTCACACGTGACCAATTTTAAAGTACAATTTTAATGTCCATTTGCAAAAATTTTTTAAAAATACAATCAATTGACAAAAGTATATATATGTAATATTTAATTTTCACTTGTGGTACAGTTTACCATCAATGAATTAAAAAAAACTGTAGAGGATATAACAAATTAACAATAAAAAACGTTAGGGCCATTAAGACAACTCAAATGTGTCTTGTCATTAGGGCTTTTTCTGGCCTGGTCATTATGGGGTTAAGTCCCCCATTAGCTTAGTAGCCATAAAGCTTGTGACAGACTCCTTATAAGCACTAACTTTTATGATGGAGATCAAAACCCTTCCTATTAGACAATGAAGTATGTATCGCTAAACTGTGGCCATGTTGGGTTGGGTCATGGATCAACCAAATTGAAGTGAAGAGTAGTCTTCTAGGCCAGTGGTCTTATCAAAGAAGATGGAGGAACTGAAAATCTGATCTGGTCATCAGAAGGAAGTGATCTTTTTTTGAGGTGTTTCACTTATTTTTGATAACATTTCCAAGACATTTCTAGGAGTCAATTACCTTAAACTTCACATATTTATTGAAGTGTCCTACAGAAAGTGGAGAACTGCAAATGTCTCAGCAGATTTTTGTTGGCAAGGTCCAACTTTGGTCTTCACCTTGAAACATCTTACACAAGATTTTTTCATAGAATTTTTATTATAATAGAATCTATTTAAGAGGAAGACTTTCAGAGTACATTGGATGGTGGATGAAGCCTTGACCAAACTTGGAGCCATAATTGAGCAAGTTAAGGATACCATCCATTGAACCACTGTCCCATCCTCTACAGTCATGGCCAAAAGTTTTGCGAATGATACAAATATTAACTTTTACAAAGTCTACTGCTTCAGTTTTCCTAATGGCAATTTGCATATACTCCAGAATGTTATAAAGAGTGTTCAGCTTAACAGCAATTACTTGCAAAGTCAATATTTGCCTAGAAAATGAACTTTATCCCCCAAAACACATTTCAACATCATTGCAGCCCTGACTTAAAAGGACCAGCTAACATCGTTTCAGTGATTGCTCCATTAACACAGGTGTGGGTGTTGATGAGGACAGGAGATCAATCTGTCATGATTAAGTAAGAATGACACCACTGGACACTTTAAAAGGAGGCTGGTGCTTGGCATCATTGTTTCTCTTCTGTTAACCATGGTTATCTCTAAAGAAACATGTGCAGTCATCATTGCACTGCACAAAAATGGCCTAACAGGGAAGAGTATCGCAGCTAGAAAGATTGCACCTCAGTCAACAATCTATCGCATCATCAAGAACTTCAAGGAGAGAGGTTCCATTGTTGGCAAAAAGGTTCCAGGGTGACCAAGAAAGACCAGCAAGCGCCAGGACCGTCTCTTAAAAGTGTTTCAGCTGTGGGATCGGGCTACCAGCAGTGCAGAGCTTGCTCAGGAATGGCAGCAGACAGGTGTGAGTGCATCTGCACGCACTGTGAGGCGGAGACTCTTGGAGCAAGGCCTGGTCTCAGAAAAAACATCAGGGACAGACTAATATTCTGCAAAAGGTACAGGGAGTGGACTGCTGAGGACTGGGGTAAAGTCATTTTCTCTGATGAATCCCGTTTTCGATTGTTTGGGACATCTGGAAAACAGCTTATTCAGAGAAGACGAGGTGAGCGCTACCACCAGTCTTGTCTCATGCCAACTGTAAAGCATCCTGAAACCATTCATGTGTGGGGTTGCTTCTCAGCCAAGGGAATCGGCTCTCTCACAGTCTTGCCTAAAAACACAGCCATGAATAAAGAATGGTACCAGAATGTCCTCCAAGATCAACTCATTCTAACTGTCAATATAAGTTTTGGTTACTCATAATATGATTGCAATTATATTTCTGTATGTGATAAAAACATCTGACAAACACACATAAAAACCAGAGGGCAGCAGATCTCGTGAAAATATAATATTTGTGTCATTCTTAAAACTTTTGGCCATGACTGTAGTATGTGTGATAAGACTCCGTATTCTTTGACTTTATATTCGATAGGAATTAACACCAAGAATCAATATGTAGAATAAAAAATGAGTAGACTAAAATCTAGGACAGGTAGAGTTCTAGGAAGTTGATAGGACATGTCTTCTCGTAGCTTGCACAGTCCCAACATGTAAGCACAACTCAGGTGGGACAATCTTAGACTTAACTCCAACTTGCTCATGTCTTTGTGTTGAGGTCATGGATCCAATGGATCTTCTAGATGTAAAGTTTATAGAAAATCGTGTACATGGTCCTTCTAATATCTCTACATGGAGTTGTCTTCTACTGAACCTTATCGCTGCTACTGTATCTGGCGTCCATGTCGGAGCTTGTTCCAACTAGAGTTGTATGAGCATTCACAAGACGTGCCAATGTTGTAGAATATTTTTATTATAATAGAATATTTTTTAATATAAAATATTCAATTCATATAAAAAGAGACTTACTGAAGGAGAATACTGAATAGGGCATGGCTATTATGCTTGTTCACACCCACTTATGGAAAAGTCGCGAGGCCAGCACAAAAATACCACTCGTCACTATTTTATTAGAAAATGGTGTTAATGAGTGTTTTATGAATGTTTCATTATATGTAGGCTTTGTTATCCATAAGACTGTAGATATAGGAGGTGCAGAAGCAGCAGTCACTGCCGGGCCCTCCTGACTGAGGGGGCCTAAAGGGCTCATTGCCATGTAAGTATTATTAGTAGATAAATCGGAAGGATGAAGTGGTCAATAAGTTACCTAGAAAATTTTTGGAAGGTTTACACTCAAAGATTATTACTGTGAATGGGGAACACTTAATGTAGAACAAATGGAGAACTGACCTGTCTGTTGTTGGGTCAGGGAAATGGTCTTCTCAGCCATGACCATTGCTGTGAAAATATGACGATAAACCAGTGCCACGTAGCCCCTCGGCCATCTTTTAGAGGTGGTGGCCTTTTATTCACACTGCCGGCAGAGGCTGCGTCTCAACAGAGTAATGTACTACATGGAAACAACAATGGGCTCCATTATAAGGTCTGTGTTGCAGCAGATTCAATGGGACATTGTGGCATCTGTCATGAATGTAAACCACATCTAGAGTGAACAGAGCCTGAATTGTGTCCTCAGTATGCTGTACATTCTGGAATGCTGAGTATTTGCTCAATAAAATACAGGTTTATTAAAAAATATCAATCCTAAATTGTCTTGTTTTGTTTCCTTTGGTCCTGGCATTGACCATTATGGGTAGAAAGAGCAAGGTTAGTTACAAATGGAGATGTTCTGCTTTATTTAGTTTGTCCCATAAGGAGTTAACACTGAACGCTTCAGTCCTGGTCTGTTCCCCCTCCCCTGTGTGTAACCAGAGCTGCACAGAGGGCGTATAGGGTATATATATATATACAGCTCCCCTCAGAGTTGGGGAACATTGCCTGAGCAGAAGGAATCAAGTGTTTTTCCAGGATAACCTTGTATGCGGCTTGATTCACAAAGATTAACCTGCCCAAGCCCAATTCCAGCCTTGCAGAAGCATCTCCAGATCATCACAGATCCTCCACCAAATTTCACAGCGGGTGCAAGACACTGTGGCTTGTAGGCCTCTCCAGGTCTCCATCTAACCATTAGACGACCTGGTGTTGGACAAAGCTGAGAATTAGACTCCTCAGAGAAGATGACCTTACTCCAGTCCTCTATGGTCCAATCCTTATGGTCTTTGGCAAACGTCAGCCTGGATCTCCTTTGCTTCTCATTGATGAAAGGCTTCCTTCTGGTCAAGTAATGTCCCCTAACTCTAAGGACTGTTTTTTCCAGCAGGACAATGTGCCATGCCACACAGCTATGTCAATCAATGTGTGGATGAAGGACCCTGTCATGGCAGCCCAATCTCCAGACCTGAACCCCATTAAAAACCCCTGGAATGTAACCAAGAGGAAGATGGATAGTCACAAGCCATCAAACAAAGAAGAACGATCATATTTTTGTGCCAGGAGTGGCATAAGGTCACCCAAAAGCCAAGACGCATGAAAGCTGGGTATAAACATCCTGGTTATTCCACCAAATATTGATTTCCATTTCATCCACCATGATGGCTACACAAGGATGTTGACCTCTGACCTGTAGGGACAGGAACTGAGAGACTTGTTAAATACACCACTCCCACCACCATTCACCAGGTTTGCTGTCCCTACACAGGGTCGGAATGAGAGGCTCTCCTCCGTCTAGGGGATAGGTATGTATTACCACCGTCCAGCCCTTGGTCGTAGTCAAACGCGCCTGCCTCCCTGGGCCATTAAGGACACGGGGGTATCGCTCCGGCCTGCCCCCTGGTGGAAAACTCCCCCCTTACAGCGGTCCATTATGGCTAATGCAGGGGGTAGAGTGGATGCCGGCTCCGGCCAGCACACAGGGGAGGAACGGCCAACCTAGGCGTACTGGCGTTCCAGGATGTGACATAGCCGGGCACAGTGGCGTGCGTCCCAGCTTCCTGGGAGGCTGAGGCTGCAGGATCAAGGAATTTTTGGCTACACAAGGGAAGAATGCCGGGCGGTGAGTGAACTAGGCGACATTCCTGCAAGGTATGTGATGTGCACTCTGAGGCACAGCTGTTGATCACAATTGTAATTGGAGACGGAAGGTTCCCATAGGAGCAAGGGTGTATTAAAAACTCCCAGGGAATGACCACTTTGTGGGAAGGAGTTGGGTTCTAAAAACCCTATGCTCAGGAAGTATGGCGAAGGCCCTTAAGGGGGTAAGCCGGCTTGGGAGGACTTAGGCCTTTCAGTATAAAGAAGTCCAGTCCTCCAGTTCTAGCCTTGTGCCTCGTATAGATGACAGAAGGAAAAGTAGGTTTATAGGAGGCTTTTCCTGAGCTAAAGACAAAGCTTAGCCAGGGAAAGCATAGAGGGTAAAGTTCTATTGAGAGGCAAATTCCCAGGATGCCTAGTGTATAACAGAGTAAACCTTGGTAGCAGTTTGCTGATTATCCTGCAGAGCCTGCTGGGGGGAAACGCCCAAGGTGAGGGGCTTATCTCAGTTTTCACAGGTGCAACATTGTCTGGCGTGGCCTCAGATAAAATTTAGCCTGGTTCGATCACCATCTGCCACATCCTAAAAGGGTGCGGTGAGTAAGGTCAGGGCTGAGGCCTGATCACAACCAGCTATTCTGCTGTTAAAGACAGAGTGGTACATATGGATAGGTATACATGCATAACACCAGGGGTGAATTATATATAATGGATGCATTATGTCAGTGCTGGATGATATATACTAAGTGATATATAGCAGGCATAACACCATTGTTAATGGTAGATACTGATGATACCATTGCCTTATGAAATATATATGGATAATGCCAATGCTCATTGATGCATGGGTATATGTAGGTAGAGTGTACACTGATATGTGTATGTATGTGTGTATATAGATATGGCAAGCATAACGCTTTGCGGTGTGGGTTAATCCCATTGTGGAGTCATATGTACTGATAGCATGCATAACACCATTGCTGGTTGATATAGGTGGTTCACTATGTGAACAATGGCAAAAAATTAACTGGACGAATACAAGGCATTTACTGACTTTTATGGCTGCATGGCCGAAACACATTTACTAACCGGTGTAGCTTCATGGCTAAAAGGTTTTTACTAACCTGTATGGCCGCATGGCTAAAAGGTATTTACTAACCTGTATGGCTCTATGGCTAAAAGGTATTTACTAACCTGTATGGCCGCATGGCTAAAAGGTATTTACTAACCTGTATGGCCGCATGACAAAATCAAACCACCGAATGGACAGAGGAAACAAGGGCAGAAGATGGGTGCGGTGCAAACACAACCACCGAACTAGAGCCGTGCCCACACAGTGCAACCAAAAACCTCAAGCAAATTACCAAACTGCACCCGCCTCCTGCACCGCAGCACGCGAGCAGAGGGCGGCGCAGAGACCCAAACAGGCAGATGTCACATAGTGATTGGAGAATAAAACCCCTTTCTGACAACAGTGCTACAGTCTTCTGCGGTTTACAATAGGGCCGTCTGTTCTGATAATAGTGTATGTTATTATACAGGCGGTCTGTTCTGATAATAGTGTATGTTATTATACAGTCGGCCTGTTCTGATAATAGTGTATGTTATTATACAGGCGGCCTGTTCTGATAATAGTGTATGTTATTCTACAGGCGGCCTGTTCTGATAATAGTGTATGTTATTCTACAGGCGGCCTGTTCTGATAATAGCGTATGTTATTATACAGTCGGCCTGTTCTGATAATAGCGTATGTTATTATACAGGCGGCCTGTTCTGATAATAGTGTATGTTATTATACAGGCGGCCTGTTCTGATAATAGTATATGTTATTATACAGGCGGTCTGTTCTGATAATAGCGTATGTTATTATACAGGCGGCCTGTTCTGATAATAGCGTATGTTATTATACAGGCGTCCTGTTCTGATAATAGCGTATGTTATTATACAGGCGTCCTGTTCTGATAACAGTGTATGTTATTATACAGGCGGCCTGTTCTGATAATAGTGTATGTTATTATACAGGCGGCCTGTTCTGATAATAGTGTATGTTATTATACAGGCGGCCTGTTCTGATAATAGTGTATGTTATTATACAGGCGGTCTGTTCTGATAATAGTGTACGTAGGTTACACTTTATGCCTGTTCGGATAAAGGGGTATGTTCGTAGATATTGGGCAGGTCCGGATAATGGCCTATATATATTCTGCCTGTTCTGTAGCGGGGTCAGAATGAGGTCCGGTTCTCATTCTATCCTTCCTGGATTCTGAGCAAAGGATTATATCTATGGATCCTTATCCTATCAGTTCCAAAAAGAAATTCCACTCCTTAGGACAGGGATGAAGGATTCAATGCCATTAGGTAAAGCCATGAACATTGAAGAGGTAGTTTGTTCGCTCTCTCCACTGTGAGGCTCTTAGGGGAGATTTAGGCCTTAACTATTAGGGAACCTTATCTTAGAATCAAAGTGACAGGATTCTTTAAGGCCGGATCCAAAATTTTATGCCGGAGGCAGGGGCAGAGTTCCTCAGAGAACTACCTCCTTTCGCTCAAATCCCTCTTCTTCAAAAGAGAGGGAGTAGCAGGCCATGGACGTAAGAAGGGCAGTGGTCGCCTACCCGGAAACGACCTCCTCCTGGAGAAAGGATGTAAATTTATTAAATTAAATTTGTGGGTACAAAAATAAAGGTCATAAGGCTTCCAAAACTACCATTGCTGGGGGATTACTGTGCCAATCCTGCAGGCTTTCCTGTTAAGGAATCTACCAGAGCCAGGAAACATCAACGCTCATTCTACTAGGGCAGCTTCCTCCTCCTGGGATGAGAGATGGGAGGCTTCCCTAGAGCAGATATGCAGGGCTCCCACTTGAGCTAGTTCGCTGAACTTTGCTAAACACTACAGGTTGGGTTCGGTAAGTGATTTAGCCTTTGGACGTGAGGTCCTTTCGGCAGCTAATCCCGCCCTAGGAGTTGTAATCTGGTATATCTCCTTGTGCAGCCGTCATGGTGGATGAAATGGAAAATTGGAGTTAGACTTACCGGTAACTCTATTTCCATGAAAACCACCATGACGGCGTCTAATTACCCTCCCTAATATCTTTATGTAAGACAGCATACTGTAGTTTATATTTCGCACCTTTCCTCTGTAATTTGGTAAACACTGGTGAATGGTGGTGGGAGTGGTGTATTTAAAGGGATTCTACCATTAAACTACTTTTTTTTCTAATGAACACGTCGGAATAGCCTTAAGAAAGGCTATTCGTCTCCTATCTTTAGACGTGGTCTCCACCGCGCCGTTCCATAGAAATACCGGTTTTAACCGGTATGCAAGTGAGCTCTCCGCAGCAATGAGGGCGGGCCCCAGCACTGAAACACCAATGAGCGCGTCCCCATTGCTGCCCAGAGCTCTTTCCTGCGCCGCCTCCTTCTTCTGCAGCAACTCCACCTCTTCTGGCTTCTCTTGCTCTTGTAGTTCTATACAGGAGCATAGAGAGGCCACCCCAAAATGGCTGGCCGGCTCCTGTATTGAACTGCAAGAGCGGCTACCCCAAAATGGTCGCCGGCTGGCTCCTGTATTGAACTGCAAGAGCGGCTACCCCAAAATGGTCGCCGGCTGGCTCCTGTATTGAACTGCAAGAGCGGCTACCCCAAAATGGTCGCCGGCTGGCCCCTGTATTGAACTGCAAGAGCTGCTACCCCAAAATAGCCGGCAGCCATTTTTGGGTAGCCGCTCTTGCAGTTCAATACAGGAGCCGGCGGCCATTTTGGGGTGGCCTCTCTATGCTCCTGTATGGAACTACAAGAGCAAGAGAAGCCAGAAGAGGCGGAGTTGCTGCAGAAGAAGGAGGCGACGCAGGAAAGAACTCTAGGCAGCACTGGGGACACGCTCATCGGTGTTTCAGCTCTGGGGCCCGCCCTCATTGCTGCAGAGAGGTCATTTGCATACCGGTTAAAACTGGTATTTCTACGGAACGGCGCAACGGAGACCACGTCTAAAGGTAGGAGACGAATAGCCTTTCTTAAGGCTATTCCGACGTGGTAATTAGAAAAAAAAAGTAGTTTAATGGTAGAATCCCTTTAACGAGTCTCTCAGTTCCTGTCCCTACAGCGGGTCAGAGGTCAACCTCCTTGTGTAGCCGTCATGGTGGATTTAATGGAAATAGAGTTACTGGTAAGTCTAACTCCGGTTTTCTGATCTTCCTGAGTTATAACATTAGTATTGTTGTTCGTAAATGAATATGATCTTCTTCTCTTTGCATTATTTGAGGTCTGACAGCACTGCCGCTTCTCTTTTCGCATTTGTTGCAAATTAATACAAAATTTTTTGCTCTGAATTTCGGAGACAAGTTGTCAGTAGTTTATAGAATAAAAGAACAATGTGCATTATACTCCAAAATATACCAATGAAGAGAAAAATCAGAGGAACTGAACATTTTGCAGCCGTCTCTTAATTCTCTCCAGAGCTGTATATCAGATGACGCTTGCAGAAGGGAAGAGGGAGGGGTAGTGGTAGCATGCACAGCAGATCTCAGCCTGGAGACTCTCAGTTGCAGCTGTCCTATGGCTGAAGAACTTTCCCTTCTTTCCTTTGTCTTTGGATTGTTTGTCCTGCTGGTATCATCATGAAGCTGGAGATATTTCTTGATCTTATTGCTCTGCTGGTGTTTTCTGTAGGTGAGTACTATACAGAACATTTCCCTATAGATATATAGACAAAGGATGTGACTCAGTCACCAGGGGCACCATCAAGGGTCCCTATTACTCCATAGACCTGCATTACGGGCTCCGGTAGCCGCTTCATAGACTGATACAGACCTAAAGCACATCTGGGATGACTCTAAAACTCACCCCAGCCATGAGCAAAGGGTAAATAAGTGTCTGAACTCAGTGTCTTCTATCTGTGAAGGGTTAATATCGTGCTTCCTATTTATACCGCCAAGTTCCTGTGCGAGAAACCTTCAAGCTTAATCTTTATGGTTTTTCTTTTTTATGGCATGATTGCTCCTATTGTAGAAGAATATTACTGCGGGTGTCAAAAACAATCATCATGACTTCAGTCCTTGTTACTCTAACTAATACCATAGAGCGAATGTTTAAAATTGTTTAAAATTGAGAATTTTTTTATTTTAATTACAAATTTTAAAAAAATGTATTACAAATGTTAAAAATTAAAAAAAACAACAAAGTATTACATATAACTATACGATCACGGCCATATAACTAGGGTTGAGCGATCGGGATCGGAAAAGATCGGATTTCGATCGGCGATCGAGTAAATTTCACGATCGAGATCGGAATTCCGACCCGATCTTTTCCAGCGGGATCGAGATCGGAGGTTAATCTCAAGATCGGCTCAACCCTAAAAGTGACTTTTCCCATAGAGAAGCATTGACTAGGGTTGAGGATCGGGTTTGGAAAGGATCGGATTCCGATCGGCGATCGAGCAAATTTCACGATCGCGATCAGGATCGAGATCGGCTGGAAAATGATCGGAAATCGGATTTTAAAATCGATCTTGAAATCTCAAGATCGGCTCAACCCTACATATAACAGTTTGCAATAAGGAGGCTCCATGGAGAGCGGCCACACTGAGCTCATACATGGTGCAGTGGCAGACCATGCAGAAGGGGGCGCCATAGATGGATTCTGAACGTTGAAAGATGTTTTCCTTCACTTTGGAAGTAAATACTGTACAGAGAACAATGCCCCAGCCCCGGCCCCTATACATGGGTCTTATTTCCTGCTGCCTGATCTACTATTGCATTTACTTCTCTTGCCTAGTTTTTAACTCTTTGTGCTTTTTGCACCGTTTTCTATGTCATCCTAGATGCCCGGACCGCCTGATCCTATACCCGCTGCTGTCTGCTTTGTTATATTGGTGACGTTACCAGCAATTCCTGAAGATAATAATTCTGGAGTCTTTCCTGGGGATCAGTCACAAACTTTTGGCTGTCCCTGGTATTGTACAGAGCCGCTATGGTGGGATGTTACATAGGAGTTCTGTGTCTTCTGCTGGAAGTAACGCTCATCATCTCAGAAGGTGAGTGTCCTGCAGCTATAACACTGACAGATGTGATTATTGTCTACGCGGTCTGCGGGTAACCGCCGTTTTGGCGGTCGGGCTCCCGGATTGTATTGTACCGAAAGGTTCAAGTGTGAGTGGTCTGGGTATATCAATGTCTTGTCTTGGCTTACGTGGCGTTCACTCTGGTGCCGCTGTCCGTCATTAGGGTTTCTGTTTTAATCCCCCTAGAAACTGCAGAGGGACGGCTTAAAAACCCATTCAGCCTCTGTCGTGGAACCGAGATATTCACTCTTCAGTAGTGGGGGAACCCTCAGGACTAAAAGACAATCTTATTAAACTTTAGAAGTTATATATATATATATATATATATATATATATATATATATATATATATATATATACAGTCCTATGAAAAAGTTTGGGCACCCCTATTAATCTTAATCATTTTTTGTTCTAAATATTTTGGTGTTTGCAACAGCCATTTCAGTTTGATATATCTAATAACTGATGGACACAGTAATATTTCAGGATTGAAATGAGGTTTATTGTACTAACAGAAAATGCGCAATATGCATTAAACCAAAATTTGACCGGTGCAAAAGTATGGCCACCCTTATCATTTTATTGATTTGAATTCCCCTAACTACTTTTTACTGACTTACTGAAGCACAAAATTGGTTTTGTAACCTCAGTGAGCTTTGAACTTCATAGCCAGATGTATCCAATCATAAGAAAAGGTATTTAAGGTGGCCAATTGCAAGTTGATCTCCTATTTGAATCTCCTCTGAAGAGTGGCATCATGGGCTACTCAAAACAACTCTCAAATGATCTGAAAACAAAGATTGTTCAACATAGTTGTTCAGGGGAAGGATACAAAAAGTTGTCTCAGAGATTTAACCTGTCAGTTTCCACTGTGAGGAACATAGTAAGGAAATGGAAGACCACAGGGACAGTTCTTGTTAAGCCCAGAAGTGGCAGGCCAAGAAAAATATCAGAAAGGCAGAGAAGAAGAATGGTGAGAACAGTCAAGGACAATCCACAGACCACCTCCAAAGAGCTGCAGCATCATCTTGCTGCAGATGGTGTCACTGTGCATCGGTCAACTATACAGCGCACTTTGCACAAGGAGAAGCTGTATGGGAGAGTGATGAGAAAGAAGCCGTTTCTGCACGTACGCCACAAATAGAGTTGCCTGAGGTATGCAGAAGCACATTTGGACAAGGCAGCTTCATTTTGGAAACAAAAATTGAGTTGTTTGGTTATAAAAAAAGGCGTTATGCATGGCGTCCAAAAAGAAACAGCATTCCAAGAAAAACACATGCTACCCACTGTAAAATTTGGTGGAGGTTCCATCATGCTTTGGGGCTGTGTGGCCAATGCCGGCATCGGGAATCTTGTTAAAGTTGAGAGTCGCATGGATTCCACTCAGTATCAGCAGATTCTTGAGAATAATGTTCAAGAATCAGTGACGAAGTTGAAGTTACGCCGGGGATGGATATTTCAGCAAGACAATGATCCAAAACACCGCTCCAAATCCTCAGGCATTCATGCAGAGGAACAATTACAATGTTCTGGAATGGCCATCCCAGTCCCCAGACCTGAATATCATTGAACATCTGTGGGATGAGTTGAAGCGGGCTGTCCATGCTCGGCGACCATCTAACTTAACTGAACTTGAATTGTTTGTCCAAAATACCTTTATCCAGGATCCAGGAACTGATTAAAAGCTACAGGAAGCGACTAGAGGCTGTTATCTTTGCAAAAGGAGGATCTACTAAATATTAATGTCACTTTTCTGTTGAGGTGCCCATACTTTTGCACCGGTCAAATTTTGGTTTAATGCATATTGCACATTTTCTGTTAGTACAATAAACCTCATTTCAATCCTGAAATATTACTGTGTCCATCAGTTATTAGATATATCAAACTGAAATGGCTGTTATAAACACCAAAATATTTAGAACTAAAAATGATTAAGATTAATAGGGGTGCCCAAACTTTTTCATAGGACTATATAGTACAGTGCGATACAGGGGACGCGCTCTGCTGTATTTAGTTTGACCCATAAGGAGTTAACACTGAATGTTTCAGTCCTGGTCGGCCCCCCTGCCCTGTATGTAACCAGAGCTGCACAGAGGACGTATACAGTATACGCTGCAAAATTTTGAGTTTCTCTGATTTTTCTCTTCATTGGTATATTTTGGAGTAAAATGTACATTGTTCTTTTATTATATAAACTACTGACAGCTAGAGATGAGCGAGTAGTATTCTATCGAGTAGGCGTTCCATCAAATACTACGGTATTCAAAATGTCACTCCTTTAGTGGAATAGTGGTTTCCCCTGAAACGAGCATTTTTTTCCCATAGACTTCATCCACACATTGATTGACCTAACTGTGTGGCATGGCGCATTGTCCTGCTGGAAAAAACAACAGTCCTCAGGGTTGGGGAACATTGCCTTTTCCTATATAAAATGAATTATATATAAAAAAAACAAAACTAAAAATTAATAAAAACAATACATCACCGCGTCCATAATAATCCATACAATAAAACTGAAACAATATTTATCCCACATGGTAAACATTGGAAAAAAGACAAATGGAAAATAAGACTCCAGAAGTAATAATTTTTCGCCATCTCACCTTACAAAATATGCAATAAAAATGATCAAAAACTCATATGTACCCCAAAGCAGTACCAAGAAAAAACGCAAGTTGTCTCGCAAAAAATAAGTCCTTAACCAACACTGTTAACTGAAAAATACAAAAGATGGCGATGCAAAAATAATTGATTTCTTTCCCCAACTGGGTTTTTGTTCTGCAGAATTAGTATCGTATAAAAAAAAAATATATAAATGAGGAGTCGCCGTAACCGTACTGACCCGCAGGATAAAGGTCACATGTTACTTATACTGTACACTGCACGCCGTAACCGTACCGACCTGCAGAATAAAGGTCACGTTACTTATACTGTACGCTGAAGGGCGAAAAAAATTTAAAAGGTAAAACGCAATGCCAGAATTGATGGTTTTTTTTTTGTAATCTACTAAAAAAGTTAATAAAGTTTATTCAATAAGATATAGGCATCCAAAAATGGAAAATCCAACAATAACAAGATGAAACCTACAAAAATTCTTCACAAAAAATGTGAAATCCAAAGGAACAATTACTCTAAAACATAACTCATGCCAATAAAATACAACTATCAAAATGTCGGGACCGCCACAAGCAAAAAAACTGGGTAACTTATCGTGATTCAGTTTCCCTACAGGGGGACCAAAGAACAGGTGGAGGCACACACGGTTCAGGCCAAGCAATTAGGGTTAAGAGAGCAGATATAAATAGGATAAGAGATTCCAGACATGTAACGTTATAGGCATTGTAAACACCGCACATAAAAGGCCCCCCCCCCGGAGAGCTAGTGGGTGCCTATCCAACGAAAAAGCCTCCGCACACAAACACACCGGACATTGTAAGGCCCTGCTTTCTGGAAGACTACTTGGGAGTTCCTCACGAGGATCAGAGAACATATTAATGAGATCACTAGACTGGAATCCACATCAGTCTCTAGGCATCTGGGACAAATATAAACATTTTAACTTCTAAGGCATTGCCATTGTTACAAGACCAGCTAGGGTGGTGATTTATGACCGCAAGGTCCTTCAGAGGGAAGCACGTTGGGCGTTCCTCGATACAGTGAACCCTGAGGGCTTAAAGTGGTTGTCCCACGTCGCATACTTACCCGTCTTCGTTCCTCTAAAATCTTCTGTCTTCCGGCTTTGTCTCGTCATTGGTGGGCGGGTCTGTATTAGCATTGTGAAGGTTAGACTGGTGTATGAGCGCGCACGCAGGGCCGGCGGCATCTCGCCGCTTGGCTTTGCATATGTGACCCCGGAGCGGAACAGCATCGCTTCTGCCGCTGCTGTCTTCATGCAGGGCAGAAGCATAGCGATGTGCCTGTGCCGGCGTCTAACAGTCCCCAGCATCCGCCTATTACAGCGGATGCCGGGGAGTTAGATGCCGGCACAGGTGAAGCCAGCAACATCGCTATGCTTCTGCCCTGCATGAAGCTAGCAGCGGCAGAAGTGATGCTGTTATTCCGCTCCTCCGCCCCCCCGCCCCAGAATAGCAGCATCGCTTCTGCCGCTGCTAGCTTCATGCAGGGCAGGCACATAGCGATGTTGCTGGCTTCACCTGTCCCCCAAAGGGTAAACTACCCCCCCCCCCCTCCAGGCTCGCTCCCGTGTACTTAGCCCCTCCTCCCTCCCCCCTGAGAGCAGGCAGACACATCACTTGACTCAGGAGCAGCTAGTCAAGTGAGTCAGGGCTGTGGCCACAAAAAAATGAATAAAGTGAGATAGTGGCCAAACAAAGCAGTTTTGCTGAAGCAATGTATTTAGGAAAAGTCTTACATTCACATTTACAAGCAGTATAGATAGGATCCTTGTGACGGGACAACCCCTTTAAATTCCTATCATTCTCATTCTTATAATATGGTTATGTATTGGTTATCCCCTATATAGTCCTTTTCCTATTATTTTTACATGTTCTCACTTAGATTACTGTTTTTTTGTCTCTTCTATACATTTGTTATTAATTATCGCGTTCCTGTTAGGTAGACCTTAGGGTTAGTATATATTTTGGTGGTCTTAGGCCTTGGATATTTGTTTTCTATGGTGGTCTGTTCGGTATGTTTTATTGGGTAGTTGGCCTGCGTTATTCCTCTAAATGGTTGTCTATGCGCTCGATATCATTGGTGTTCAGAGTCTGCTTCCGGTGTAACATTTCATGATGGCATCTTCTGGGGTTACTAGGAACGCTGCCGATGCGTCATACTTGTTGTTGGGTGCCCCCTAAGGCCTGGTTCACAACTGCATCGGTAATATGTTCGGGGGGGGGGGGGGGTCCGCATGGGGACCCCCCTGAACGGACTACTGAAAGCATTGGCAAGCAGTGTGCAGTGAAAGCACATGGACTCCTTATGCTATAATGGCGTCCGTGTGCTTCTGCACAGAACATGTGGACAGAAATGTAGTTCACGATCTACTTTCCTCTCTGCATGACTCATGCGGAGACCATGCGGAAAGCACACGGACCCCATTATAGTCTATGGGGTCCGTGTGCTTTCACTGCACACCACTTGTCAATGCGATCGGTAGTCCCCGAACAGATTACCGACGCAGATGTGAACCAGACCTAAGGGGCAGTCACCTGCTACATCATTGTCCGCGGCACTGGGGGTAGGGCGCCTGGTGACTTGTGCGCACCTCGGGATGATGCGGACTTGGGGATGTGGCCTGCAATATATCAGTAAGGCTGTTGCGCGCTGGCATTTGCGGATAGATATCACAGCTGGCCGGGCGTTTATATGTGTTGCTCGTCATACTTGTGACTGCACTGCGCTATTTGAGCGTGCATAGTCTAACCTCTCTCCGTTTGCCTCAGATGAACCGGTGTCCAGTACAAAAGCGTCAGGCGCATTAGGCCTCTTTCTAGTCAACTATATGTTTAGATGTTTGTGTGTTTGAGATGGCAGGGGTGTTATGTTAGTCCCTTAGATTGCTGTATCTGGGTTGTTCCTTTACTGACATTTTAGTTAGTGTGCGGCCGTGGTGTTTTGTGTTTGTGGAATCGGTAATACCCTTCCCCAATTTATCACCTACTCCTCTCACTTTATACAAATCTAAGTGGTGTGGGGGGTTGGTTCTGGGTTCTCTTTTTACCCCACTGATCGAAGCCATCTTTGCTACACGTAGATATCCAGCTATGCAGGTCTCAATTTATTTAGCTCCTATTGTCAATAGCATCCGTTTTAGGAGATTGCTGCTCTTATAACTTTTAACGTTTATCAATGAAAGTGCTATACGTTCTGGTGTGACAAACAGGCAGTAGAGGTGGCTCATATGCTTTATAATGGTGAGGTCACAGACATCCATGCAAACACCGTGCGACGCACGTTACACAAGTATGGAATGTTGGCCTGAAAAGAAGTAAAGAAACCTCAACTTCAATATCATCGTAAGAAGTGTTGTTGCAAAAAAACAAAAAGTGAACAGTAGAAGATTGTAAACGGGTGACTTGGAGCAACAAGACTAAAGTCAATAAACTGGGCTGTGATGGGTGCAAATGGGTCTGGAAGAAACAAGGGAAATTAAAGGAACTGTGAAGTTTGATGTAAGAAGCCTGATGATATGGGGTTGTTTCACAACTTGGGCACAATAGTGGTTTCAAAGCTGAGCTATGTGTGAGTATCCTACAAGATGAGTTACTTCGTACGCTCAAGTACTATGGGTAAGGAAAAGTCCAGAAGGACAACGACCCGAAGCATATGTCGAGATTAGCAAAGAAATGGGTCAATGACAATGAAATAGAGGTGCTGGAGTAGTCCCCATATTCCTCATCCCAAGTCCAGGAATAGCCATTGTTAGGGGCTCAAGACCCCTGATGTATGTTGTCATAGGCCTAATTGATCAGGAAGAGGTGTACGAGCTCGCATTCAAGTGGAGACTACTATCCCCATCGGGAAGCCACACGAGTTGTGTGTTATAAGTTCTCAGAGTAACGTTTCATCTTGGTTAGACTGCATTGCTGCCTTTGAGTCATTCCTGTCCTTACCATCAGAGGCCTTCTGGATACCATCACACAGCTCAGGATGATAGTGTCCAGCCTCGGAGGTAGGCCACTGTCACTACTACTCCCATCCTTTGGGTCCCTCCATTGGGTTGCGGCACCGCTGAAGGATGGGAGGTCAACGTTAAATTTTTAGGAGAATTCTTCTTGTACTGTACATAGGATTCTGTAATGATAATGTCCCCATTTCATGTGTTCTTTTGTAGCACCAGCTCCACGTCATACCGCCATATCCGGACACGTACATTCCTCCGGTAACTTGGTGACACTATTTGATAAACTTACTGTAATAGAAGTTTCCTGGAGGCGTAAAGATCCACCAAATGAATGGCAGATTGTCAAGGTTCAGAATGGCGTTATAACTGACAGACTGGATGATAGATATAAGCCGGACCGTGATGGAAGAGTCCTGGTCATCGAACACCTGACTGAGAAAGATGATGGAGTCTACATTGCTGAAACCACTTTGCCAAATGGCACATTGGTAATGGAGACGTTTCAGCTCACGGTACTTGGTGCGCATTTCGTTACAATTAAGGTCAACTAAAAACAAAACTATTAATATTATAGTAAAGAAGTCATGTGATGTGTGTAATACTAATACTACTACAGGAATGTCAGTCCATGAAGAACCACCAGAGACCTTAGTCCATTCACACGATCAAGTGCAGTTGTCAAACTCAGTCCATTTGTTGGCCGTATTTACCAGTCTCTACCTTATGCCAAGAGTGGTAGCAGTATAGTAATGTATACATCTATGAGTCCCTGCCTCCCAGAAACATACTGTCCTATACTGTACCCCTTGAAGAGACCCCAGAGTATAATTTAATTTTTGGGTCTTGGGTGATAAATCCCCAAGTTTCAAGTTTGGGATAACCCAAAACTTTTTGAATATTTGAATTGAATCCAGTTCTGTATGAACCGATTCTATCTTAGACTCTATGAACCAGAGAAGTATAATATTATAGGTAGCTTGATCAGCTCATCAGCGCCCCCTGATACATCTGGTCTACTCCTGCACAGGTCTTATGATTTCTATTATATTGTCATTGTTTTATTATATGAATTGTATGAATTTTTATCTCTTTTTGCTTTTTTTTTTTTTCTAAAAGAAAGGATGGCAAGTCATTGTCATATTTGTCCCTATGTTCTCGGTACCGCTGTCACAACGGTGTTATCAGTATTCGTGCTGATGGTTTGGATGTGCTGGAAGGGGAATCCATTCACAATCAAACAAGGTAAGTCTATCTCTAGATCAGGGCTCTCAAACTCTGCTAGGCAAATGGGACGCAAAAAGAAAAAATTTGAGCATGACGGGCCACATTCCTTCCAGTGGTCCCATAGGTTACTTTATGTGTATTCTTAATCTTTTTGTGTGTTTGCAAATTCCCATTTGTACATGTCCCCTTGGTTTCATCCACTGTCTAGGTATACCTCTGTTTTAGAGAGCTTGGTACAGTCCAAGCCTATCACAAGCCACTGGACTGGGGGTGGAGACTCTAAGTCTCCAAAGACACATTAATACAGTTCAGTTGATTGTGTGCTTGTGAGCACTTGGTACAGCCCAGGCCTGTATGCTAGTAGCCTAGTGAGATGTCTGAGTGTCCTCGACAGCCCCTGAGGGAGAAGTAACATTCATTGCCCAACAGTGACAGGGAAGAAATGGCTGTTTGCCCATAGAGACTAAAATGAGCCAGTATTATGAAAAGAGTCATGGTTGACAGAAACCACCAGCCAGGAGCCATTTACATCCAGGTATCTGGACCTCTGGCACTTCGGTTAACTCAGCCCCCTTAGCCAATAGTGGTAGAGGAAGAGACATATATTATATGGAGTAAAGGCACCAATTACCAACATCTTACTCTGTGCATCCCTCATCCTGAGTTTGGGAATAGGCATTCAAGTGGAGACTACTATCCCCATTGGAAGCTACATGAGTTGTGTATTGTAAGTCCTCAGAGTAAAGTTTAATTTTGGGTAGACTGTACCACTGCCTTCTGAGTCATTCCTGTGCTTACCATCAAGAACCTTCTGAATACCCTCACACAGCTCCTCTCCGACTAGAAGCGTCCCAGAGGAACAACTACCACCACCCTCAGATACCACGCAAGCCCCCATCGACAGTGTCTGGCCTGGGAGGTTGGCTGGAGGAGTTTGGTTCAGTGTACTTGTCCTACCTGTGACATCTCCACCATTACTACGACTCCCATCCTCCAGTGCCCTCCATTGGGTTGATGGGAGGTCAATGTTAATTTTTAGGAGAAATCTTCTTGTACTGTACTTAGAATTCTGTAATGATAATGCCCCCATTTCATGTCTTCTTTTGTAGCACCAGCTCCACGCCATACCACCATATCGGGACAATTACATTCCTCCATTAGCTTGGAAACATTATTTGATAAACGTACACTTAAAGACGTTACCTGGAGTCATGAAAATCCACTAAATAAATTGACTATTGCAAAGATTTTTAATGGCCAGGTTACTGACTTGCTGAATGATAGATATAAGCCGTCCGAAAAAGGAGAAGTCCTGGTCATCGAACATCTGACTGAGAAGGATAATGGAGACTACACTGCTGTATCCACATTGCCAAACGATACATTGGTAAAGGAGACGTTTCATCTCACTGTTCTTGGTGGGTATTCACTTTAGTTACAATTATTAATGTTAATTAAAAACTATATTAATAATATTATAGTAAAGTCACATGGTTTGTATAATAGAGCACATTCACATGACCGAGTGCAGCCCTGAAACTGGTTCCGTGTGTTGGCCGGATTTACCGGTCTGCGCCTTATACCAGCAATGGGACTCCTAGCAGTATAGTAATGTATGTTTTCCCAGCAATATACCGTCCTATACTGTATACTATCGGTACAGTCTAGGAGACTCTCTGTCTGCATAAAATGCAGACTTGTAAATCCATCCTACACTTGGACTTCATGGCTCAAACATCCTGTATTATACTCCAGAGCTGCACTCACTATTCTGCTGGTACAGTCACTGTGTACATACATTACATTACTTATCCTGTACTGATCCTGAGCTATATCCTGTATTATACTCCAGAGCTGGGCTCACTATTCTGCTGGTACAGTCACTGTGTACATACATTACATTACTTATCCTGTATTTTACCCCAGAGCTGCGCTCACTATTCTGCTGGTACAGTCACTGTGTACATACATTACATTACTTATCCTGTATTATACTCCAGAGCTGCGCTCACTATTCTGCTGGGGCAGTCACTGTGTACATACATTACATTACTTATCCTGTATTATACTCCAGAGCTGCGCTCACTATTCTGCTGGTACAGTCACTGTGTACATACATTACATTACTTATCCTGTATTTTACCCCAGAGCTGCGCTCACTATTCTGCTGGTACAGTCACTGTGTACATACATTACATTACTTATCCTGTATTATACTCCAGAGCTGTGCTCACTATTCTGCTGGGGCAGTCACTGTGTACATACATTACATTACTTATCCTGTATTATACTCCAGAGCTGCGCTCACTATTCTGCTGGTACAGTCACTGTGTACATACAGTACATTACATTACTTATACTGTACTGATCCTGAGTTACATCCTATACTATACTCCAGAGCTGCACTCATTATTCTGGTGCTACAGTGAGTGTGTAAATACATTACATTACATTACTTATCCTGTATTATACTCCAGAGCTGCACTCACTTTTCTGCTGGTACAGTCACTGTGTACATACATTACATTACTTATCCTGTATTATACTCCAGAGCTGCGCTCACTATTCTGCTGGTTATTAGAGATGAGTGAACTGATTTGTAACAATCCAGATTTGTTACAAATTTTCCAAAAATTTTGAGTTCAACTGTATTACTATTATGCCCTGAGGTCTCATCAGACTCCATTGTATAATAGGTGGATGTCCAGAGACATCATAAATACTGATACTTACCTTTACTCACCTCACCAGAATTTCCTCATGTCATCTTCTAGTTTTCAAGGTGACGTTATGGACCCCAGTTGACCACTGAGGCCTGTGACTGGACATAATGAAGCTTCCATTAAAGCGCCATGACATTGACGTGACCACTAAGGCACAATCGCAGGCCTTAGTGGTGCCTTGGGCCCATGACATCACCCAAGAGGTAAGAAGATGACCAAAGGGGGCCCTCCAGACACTGTGAGGGAGTCCCGGAGAGGTGAGAGAAGGCAAGTGTCAATTATACTCTGGGGTCTACATAACCCTTACTGCTTTCCATGTACTGCTCTGCAGGAGGCGCCACTATCTCAACATTGCATTGTTAGACTCATAATAATGTCTTGTTATTCCCAGATGGCCAAAACGATGTCTCTGAGACTGAAAACTCGCAGCCTCCTTTTCAGAATATGGGTAAGTCATCAATATCAGTGAGGTAAAGGTCTAACCAGCAAAATAGACGGGAGGTATTCCCTCAAAATTATTCTTGATGTCAATGGAGACCAAAACTTCCAAATCAGAAATTTCCATTGACTTAACATTGCATTGCTAGACGTGTTATAAAAAGGTCCTGTTATTCCAAAATGTGTCCAAAATAATGATGCTGAGATTGAGAACTTGCCAGTTCCTGTTCAGGATACAAGTAAGTCAACAATATCAGAGTCCATGTCCATGGAGGCCAAACTGGGAGATCAGATGTTTCCACAATTATAACTTGCCAGGTGTTCTTCTTCTATAAAGATCAAGCCAGGGAAGAATGCAAGTGATCTTGGGAGATCTTGGGAGTAAGTCCTGGGCAATTACAATCTCCAAGCGTTGAGCCAAAAACAGTCCTGGGTGTGCTACGCTCTACTAACGGGAACGGAATCAGGCCCTGGAGTTCTTCACCAGAGCTCCTGATGGTGGAGTTGGACTTGGTAACAGTCCAAAGCCCAGATCCGAAACTGCCCAAAGAACCCAACGAACCCCAAGTAGGAGGGCCCAGAAGGACCCAGACACTAATCTTAGAGTGAAGTCCAACAAAGCAGGAGGGTAATAAAGGGAATACAAGCAGATACCTAAGGAGCAAATCCATGGTCAAGCAAGCTGGGTCAATAACTTGAGGTCACATGGTAGCAGAAGGCAGAGGCAGAAGTGTAGTCAGGGAAGTTGGGTCATACACAGGAGGTCAACGGAGTAGCCAAATCAGGATCCAAAAGGGAGGTCAGGTGGAAGCCAAAGGTCATACATAGAAGGTCAGGAAGGTGCCAAATCAGGATCATGGAGGAGTAGTCTGTAGAGCTAGCCAGGTCAAACAATTCAGGGAATCCAAAAGCAGGGACAGGAGGCTGGGAGCTGTTACCGTGGGGTAAACGAATAACCAGCTGTGGGCCAAAACCAGAATGAGACCGCCGCTGACCCCCCTTACCCCAGAAGTACTTGTCCCGGCGCTAGGGAGAAACCGGAACCTCCGCACACCCCAGTGTCAGAACCAGCAGTGACTCCGGCACTCGACAAGGATTGGGTTGGGTGCCTCCGCGCAGTATAGTGGAGGCCCCGGCCCATCCTAAAAGTCCAATTTTGACTAAAACATAGAGGTCTCAAGTGGTGGATCTCACAGAGTATATGGACAGGAGTTTTGATAATGTGAATAAGATGTTTCTCTTGAGGTTCTTCTTCCATCAATGTCAGGTTATTGGGTTGTAGTTCCAAATCAGATATTTCCATTGACTTAACACTGCATTGCTAGACGTGTTATAATAAGGTCCTGTTATTCCAAAATGTCTCCAAAATAATGATGCTGAGATTGAGAACTTGCCAGTTCCTGTTCAGGATACAAGTAAGTCAACAATATCAGAGTCCAAATTATAACTTGCCAGGTGTTCTTCTTCTATAAAGATCAAGCCAGGGAAGAATGCAAGTGATCTTGGGAGATCTTGGGAGTAAGTCCTGGGCAATTACAATCTCCAAGCGTTGAGGCAAAAACAGTCCTGGGTGTGCTACGCTCTCCTAACGGGAACGGAACCAGACCCCAGAGTTCTTCACCAGAGCTCCTGATGGTGGAGTTGGACTTGGTAACAGTCCGAAGTCCAGATCTGCAACTGCCCAGAGAGCGATGCAAACCCAATGAACCCCAAGTAGAAGGGCCGAGAAGGACCCAGACACTAACCTGAGAGTGAAGACCAACAGAGCAGGAAGGAATAGATTCATCGATGAGCAGGAGGGTAATAAAGGGAATACAAGCAGATACCTAAGGAGCAAATCCATGGTCAAGCAAGCCGGGTCGATAACTTGAGGTGACATGGTAGCAAAAGGCAGAGGAAGAAGTGTAGTCAGGGAAGTTGGGTCATACAAAGGAGGTCAACGGAGTAGCCAAATCAGGATCCAAAAGGGAGGTCAGATGGAAGCCAAAGGTCATACAGAGGAGGTCAGGAAGGTGCCAAATCAGGATCACGGAGGAGTGGTCTGTAGAGCAAGCCAGGTCAAACAATCCAGGGAATCCAAAAGCAGGGACAGTAGGCAGGAGACAGGGAGCTGTTACCGTGGGGTAAATGAATAACCAGCTGTGGGCCAAAACCAGAATGAGGGCGCCACTGACCCCCCTGACCCCAGAAGTGTTTGTCCCAGCACTAGGGAGAAACTGGCACCTCCGCACACCCCAGTGCCAGAACCAGCAGTGACTCCGGCGCTGGACAAGGATCGAGTCGGGTGCCTCCGCGCAGTATAGTGGAGGCCCCAGCCCATCTTAAAAGTCCAATTTTGACTAAAAAATAGGGGTCCCAAGTGGTGGATCTCACAGAGTATATGGACAGGAGTTTTGATAATGTGAATATGATGTTTCTCTTGAGGTGGTTCTTCCATCAATGTCAGGTTATTGGGTTGTAGTTGGACACAAGCCCAGTGAAACTTACTGTACATAGTATGGATGTGATAAAACTCTTGTTCTTCTGTTCTCATCTTAGAAATTCAAGAGTCTACATCCATTGAAACCCCTCACACAACGATTAGGTAAGACATTTAGCATTTTCTTTTTGGATTTCTAAATGTGACTGGTAAAAATACTCGATCCATCTGTCATGGATCTTATTGTCTCTTCATGGAACATGAAGCCTGAGGAAGAAGATGAGGAGGTAAGTCGCTGCCATCTTGTACCTAATGTCTGCTCTACTAGATCCATTACTGCTCTTTATAATATAAGATTAGGAATCTACGACCAGACTTGTAGAGCGGAGTCTTCTGGTCATCACAAATGTCTCCTTCTATTTTACAGATCCGTATTTGGAAGAAGAACACGTCAGAAATAGAGATTAAGCCTTGTCTTCTTTCTTTCCTGGGAAATACTTGTATAAGACTTCTTCAATAACTGGATCATGTTTTAGGAGCTTAGACCATTTGGTGGGACTATTAAAGGTCCAATGGCACTCGCTTTTTGACTACTAAGCTAATAACTAGGGTTGAGCGATCGGGATTGGGTTCCGATCCCGCCTAAAAAAGATCTTACTCAACTTACCTGCACAGAAGTGCTGCTGCTGTGACTCCCCATTCTTCTCACTCCTCTTCTTTCTCCTTCACATGCCTTCAAAGCGCCCTGTGTGCCCCCGCCTCCCTAGACTAGTGTTATAGATGCTGGGAGAAGGCGGGGCTTGTGGCTTAGGAGAGTGTGGCTGGGTACTGGGAGGGGAGGCGTGAGTGATGCACTCTCACCTCCCACACTCTCTTAAGCCACAACAAGCCCCACCTACTACCAGCATATCTAACACTAGTGTAGGGAGGTGGGGGCGCGTACAGCGCTCGGAAGGCAATGAAAGAGGACCAGACCGAGAAGAACGAGGAGCGGCAGCGGATCTGTGCAAGTAAGTGGACACCAGGGGGGCTAAGTAGCCAGGGGATTTTTTTTTAATCACTACACAGCGCGGAGTCCAAAAATTGAAAGAAATTTTGGACTTCATGCTGTTTAATGAATAGGATCGCTTTTAAAATCTGATCTTTGATCATTAAAAAAGATCCCATTGACTTACATTAGGATCAGAATTGGGATCGGGTTCAGATGGAAAATGATCGGAAATCAGATTTTAAAAACGATCCTGAAATTTCAAGATCGGCTCAACCCTACTAATAACATATCACTGTGACTGCCGAAAGTCTCGGCACTGGAGACCGCCATCATGTGAAGGCCCAAGCTGGACAATAGCTAAGTAAGTCCAGTATTTACCTAATGTTTTGGATGGTAAGATATATGTGACTATAAGACGAACCCTCCAAAAAAATTTGAAAAAAAATGTCATATTAATTTAACCTTCTCTGGTGAACAAATGGAGTAGAAGGGTCAATGCCACTAACTAGTGAGAGGGCACTAAGAAGCATTATACTATGTGGGGGGCATTAATATGGCATTATACTGTGATCTGAGTGTCCCTCACAATGGTATTCCTCTTAGTGCCCCCACAAATTATTGACACTACCAGTGGTCAGGAGAAACTCTTATCTCCTGACCACTATCCCCTAAGCCTTGATATATGTACTGTATACACGCTGCTATTTTGTGGCCACCGCAAAATAGCGTTGCGTATACGGTCTCGGGTCCCATTGAAATCAATGGGAGCGTATACGGCCCGCAAAAGCTCCCGCGGTGTCTACGTGCCACATTACGTGCCAAAATACAGTGTGTGAATCCGGCCTTAAATGGCACCTGCACCGTCTAGCAGGTCTGGTTGGGTCTCTGGCCGTCAGAGACACCCAGGGATCCTGAAAAGAGGACACCAGTGTTTTATTCCTGCTTGTCTTCTCCTTTAAACACTACATAGCTACTGAGTTTACTGGACCCAGCGATCACATGATCACAGCGTGCTTCCCGGAGGAGCAGGAGAGATGGAGAACAAAACCCTTCATACTAGACAATGAAGAATGTATTGCTAAAAACTGTGGCCATGTTGGGTTGGACCATGGATCTACTGACTATACTGTAAATGAAAAATTATAATGTGAACCCTTTTTCACACCACCAACCAAATTAGCAATGAAAAGTAGTCTTCTAGGCTGGTGGTCTTATCAAAGAAGATGGCCAGTAGGTGTAATATATGGTGGACCTAAAAATCTGGTCTGGTCATCAGAAAGAGGTGATCTTTTTGAGGTGTTTCACTAAGCCTTGATAACCTTTCCAAGACGTTCCCAAGAGTCAAGTACCTTAACTTCACATATTTATTGAGGTGTCCTACAGAAAGTGGAGAACTGCAAATGTCTCAGCAGCTTTTCATTGGCAAGGTCCAACTTTGGTCATCATTAGAGATGAGCGAACACTAAAATGTTCGAGGTTCGAAATTCGAATCGAACAGCCGCTCACTGTTCGTGTGTTCGAACGGGTTTCGAACCCCATTATAGTCTATGGGGAACATATACTCGTTAAGGGGGAAACCCAAATCCGTGTCTGGAGGGTCACCAAGTCCACTATGACACCCCAGGAAATGATGCCAACACCTCTGGAATGACACTGGGACAGCAGGGGAAGCATGTCTGGGGGCATCTAACACACCAAAGACCCTCTATTACCCCAACATCACAGCCTAACAACTACACACTTTACACACTCAATACCACCTCTCTGACAGTAGGAAAACACCTTGAAACATGTGTATTTGGCACTTGCAGTGAGGAGAGCTTGTCACCAGCAGTGAATTTGGCCCTTGTAGTAAGTTGAGGTTGGCACCAACATTTGTTTTGAAAATCAGGGTGGATTGAGCCTCTAACCAGCAGAGTTTGGGCAAATTCATGGTGGAGGGAGCCTCTAAAAACCCCAGTTTGGACCAATTCATGGTGGAGGGAGCCTCTAAAAACCCCAGTTTGGACCAATTCATGGTGGAGGGAGCCTCTAAAAAACCCAGTTTGGACCAATTCATGGTGGAGGGAGCCTCTAAACAGCCCAGTTTGGACCAATTCATGGTGGAGGGAGCCTCTAAACAGCCCAGTTTGGGCAAATTCATGGTGGAGGGAGCCTCTAACCAGCCCAGTTTAGGCAAATTCATGGTGGAGGGAGCCTCTAAAAACCCCCGTTTGGACCAATTCATGGTGGAGGGAGCCTCTAACCAGCCCAGTTTGGACCAATTCATGGTGGAGGGAGCCTCTAAAAACCCCAGTTTGGACCAATTCATGGTGGAGGGAGCCTCTAAAAACCCCAGTTTGGACCAATTCATGGTGGAGGGAGCCTCTAACCAGCCCAGTTTGGACCAATTCATGCTGGAGGGAGCCTCTAAACAGCCCAGTTTGGGCAAATTCATGGTGGAGGGAGCCTCTAAAAACCCCAGTTTGGACCAATTCATGGTGGAGGGAGCCTCTAAAAACCCCAATTTGGACCAATTCATGGTGGAGGGAGCCTCTAAAAACCCCAGTTTGGACCAATTCATGGTGGAGGGAGCCTCTAAAAAACCCAGTTTGGACCAATTCATGGTGGAGGGAGCCTCTAACCAGCCCAGTTTGGACCAATTCATGGTGGAGGGAGCCTCTAAAAACCCCAATTTGGACCAATTCATGGTGGAGGGAGCCTCTAACCAGCCCAGTTTGGACCAATTCATGGTGGAGGGAGCCTCTAACCAGCCCAGTTTGGGCAAATTCATGGTGGAGGGAGCCTCTAAAAACCCCAATTTGGACCAATTCATGGTGGAGGGAGCCTCTAACCAGCCCAGTTTGGACCAATTCATGGTGGAGGGAGCCTCTAAAATCCCCAGTTTGGACCAATTCATGGTGGAGGGAGCCTCTAAAAAACAACAGTTTGGACCAATTCATGGTGGAGGGAGCCTCTAACCAGCCCAGTTTGGACCAATTCATGGTGGAGGGAGCCTCTAAAAACCCCAGTTTGGACCAATTCATGGTGGAGGGAGCCTCTAAACAGCCCAGTTTGGACCAATTCATGGTGGAGGGAGCCTCTAAAAACCCCAATTTGGACCAATTCATGGTGGAGGGAGCCTCTAACCAGCCCAGTTTGGACCAATTCATGGTGGAGGGAGCCTCTAACCAGCCCAGTTTGGGCAAATTCATGGTGGAGGGAGCCTCTAAAAACCCCAATTTGGACCAATTCATGGTGGAGGGAGCCTCTAAACAGCCCAGTTTGGGCAAATTCATGGTGGAGGGAGCCTCTAAAAACCCCAGTTTGGACCAATTCATGGTGGAGGGAGCCTCTAAAAACCCCAGTTTGGACCAATTCATGGTGGAGGGAGCCTCTAAAAAACCCAGTTTGGACCAATTCATGGTGGAGGGAGCCTCTAAACAGCCCAGTTTGGGCAAATTCATGGTGGAGGGAGCCTCTGAAAACCCCAGTTTGGACCAATTCATGGTGGAGGGAGCCTCTAAAAACCCCAGTTTGGACCAATTCATGGTGGAGGGAGCCTCTAAAAAACCCAGTTTGGACCAATTCATGGTGGAGGGAGCCTCTAACCAGCCCAGTTTGGACCAATTCATGGTGGAGGGAGCCTCTAAACAGCCCAGTTTGGGCAAATTCATGGTGGAGGGAGCCTCTAACCAGCCCAGTTTGGACCAATTCATGGTGGAGGGAGCCTCTAAAAACCCCAGTTTGGACCAATTCATGGTGGAGGGAGCCTCTAAAAACCCCAGTTTGGACCAATTCATGGTGCAGGGAGCCTCTAAAACCCCCAGTTTGGACCAATTCATGCTGGAGGGAGCCTCTAAACAGCCCAGTTTGGGCAAATTCATGGTGGAGGGAGCCTCTAAAAACCCCAGTTTGGACCAATTCATGGTGGAGGGAGCCTCTAAAAACCCCAGTTTGGACCAATTCATGGTGGAGGGAGCCTCTAAAAAACACAGTTTGGACCAATTCATGGTGGAGGGAGCCTCTAAACAGCCCAGTTTGGGCAAATTCATGGTGGAGGGAGCCTCTAAAAACCCCAGTTTGGACCAATTCATGGTGGAGGGAGCCTCTAAAAAACCCAGTTTGGACCAATTCATGGTGGAGGGAGCCTCTAAACAGCCCAGTTTGGACCAATTCATGGTGGAGGGAGCCTCTAAACAGCCCAGTTTGGGCAAATTCATGGTGGAGGGAGCCTCTAACCAGCCCAGTTTAGGCAAATTCATGGTGGAGGGAGCCTCTAAAAACCCCCGTTTGGACCAATTCATGGTGGAGGGAGCCTCTAACCAGCCCAGTTTGGACCAATTCATGGTGGAGGGAGCCTCTAAAAACCCCAGTTTGGACCAATTCATGGTGGAGGGAGCCTCTAAAAACCCCAGTTTGGACCAATTCATGGTGGAGGGAGCCTCTAACCAGCCCAGTTTGGACCAATTCATGCTGGAGGGAGCCTCTAAACAGCCCAGTTTGGGCAAATTCATGGTGGAGGGAGCCTCTAAAAACCCCAGTTTGGACCAATTCATGGTGGAGGGAGCCTCTAAAAACCCCAATTTGGACCAATTCATGGTGGAGGGAGCCTCTAAAAACCCCAGTTTGGACCAATTCATGGTGGAGGGAGCCTCTAAAAAACCCAGTTTGGACCAATTCATGGTGGAGGGAGCCTCTAACCAGCCCAGTTTGGACCAATTCATGGTGGAGGGAGCCTCTAAAAACCCCAATTTGGACCAATTCATGGTGGAGGGAGCCTCTAACCAGCCCAGTTTGGACCAATTCATGGTGGAGGGAGCCTCTAACCAGCCCAGTTTGGGCAAATTCATGGTGGAGGGAGCCTCTAAAAACCCCAATTTGGACCAATTCATGGTGGAGGGAGCCTCTAACCAGCCCAGTTTGGACCAATTCATGGTGGAGGGAGCCTCTAAAATCCCCAGTTTGGACCAATTCATGGTGGAGGGAGCCTCTAAAAAAAACAGTTTGGACCAATTCATGGTGGAGGGAGCCTCTAACCAGCCCAGTTTGGACCAATTCATGGTGGAGGGAGCCTCTAAAAACCCCAGTTTGGACCAATTCATGGTGGAGGGAGCCTCTAAACAGCCCAGTTTGGACCAATTCATGGTGGAGGGAGCCTCTAAAAAACCCAGTTTGGACCAATTCATGGTGGAGGGAGCCTCTAAACAGCCCAGTTTGGGCAAATTCATGGTGGAGGGAGCCTCTAAAAACCCCAGTTTGGACCAATTCATGGTGGAGGGAGCCTCTAAAAACCCCAGTTTGGACCAATTCATGGTGGAGGGAGCCTCTAAAAAACCCAGTTTGGACCAATTCATGGTGGAGGGAGCCTCTAACCAGCCCAGTTTGGACCAATTCATGGTGGAGGGAGCCTCTAAACAGCCCAGTTTGGGCAAATTCATGGTGGAGGGAGCCTCTAACCAGCCCAGTTTGGACCAATTCATGGTGGAGGGAGCCTCTAAAAACCCCAGTTTGGACCAATTCATGGTGGAGGGAGCCTCTAAACAGCCCAGTTTGGACCAATTCATGGTGGAGGGAGCCTCTAAAAACCCCAGTTTGGACCAATTCATGGTGGAGGGAGCCTCTAAACAGCCCAGTTTGGACCAATTCATGGTGGAGGGAGCCTCTAAAAACCCCAATTTGGACCAATTCATGGTGGAGGGAGCCTCTAAACAGCCCAGTTTGGGCAAATTCATGGTGGAGGGAGCCTCTAAAAACCCCAGTTTGGACCAATTCATGGTGGAGGCAGCCTCTAAAAACCCCAGTTTGGACCAATTCATGGTGGAGGGAGCCTCTAAAAAACCCAGTTTGGACCAATTCATGGTGGAGGGAGCCTCTAAACAGCCCAGTTTGGGCAAATTCATGGTGGAGGGAGCCTCTAAAAACCCCAGTTTGGACCAATTCATGGTGGAGGGAGCCTCTAAAAACCCCAGTTTGGACCAATTCATGGTGGAGGGAGCCTCTAAAAACCCCAGTTTGGACCAATTCATGGTGGAGGGAGCCTCTAAAAAACCCAGTTTGGACCAATTCATGGTGGAGGGAGCCTCTAACCAGCCCAGTTTGGACCAATTCATGGTGGAGGGAGCCTCTAAAAAACCCAGTTTGGACCAATTCATGGTGGAGGGAGCCTCTAAACAGCCCAGTTTGGACCAATTCATGGTGGAGGGAGCCTCTAAAAACCCCAATTTGGACCAATTCATGGTGGAGGGAGCCTCTAACCAGCCCAGTTTGGACCAATTCATGGTGGAGGGAGCCTCTAACCAGCCCAGTTTGGGCAAATTCATGGTGGAGGGAGCCTCTAAAAACCCCAGTTTGGACCAATTCATGGTGGAGGGAGCCTCTAACCAGCCCAGTTTGGGCAAATTCATGGTGGAGGGAGCCTCTAACCAGCAGAGTTGTGGGAAAGCAGGGTGGAGGGAGCCTCTAACCAGCAGAGTTGGTGGAAATCAGGGTGGAGGGAGCCTCTAACCAGCAGAGTTGGGGGAAATCATGTTGGAGGGAGCCTAGTATTAGCAGAATTGTGCAACGCTTATGGTGGATGAGTATGAGGATGCGGAGGAATTGGAGAGGTTGAGTACAGACATGGAGTTTCATGTTGGGGTGCTTTACACAGGTGGGCACAAAAATGAAGGCTCTATCCAGTGGTGGTTCATTTTTATCAAAGTGAGCCGGTCGGCACTCTCAGCTGACAGACGGGTGCGCTTGTCAGTGATGATGCCACCGGCTGCACTGAACACCCTCTCAGATAGGACGCTGGCGGCAGGACAGGACAGCACCTCCAAGGCATATAGGGCAAGTTCAAGCCACAGGTCCAACTTCGACACCCAATACATGTAGGGCGCAGAGGGGTCGGAGAGGACAGGGCTGTGGTCGGAAAGGTATTCCCGCAACATGCGCCTATACTTCTCACGCCTGGTGACACTAGGACCCTCTGTGGCGGCACTTTGGCGAGGGGGTGCCATCAAGGTGTCCCAGACCTTAGACAGTGTGCCCCTCGTTTGTGTGGACCGGTGAGAACTTGGTTGCCTACTGGAGGAACTGTCCTCCCTGCCGCCAACGTCACATGCTGGAAACATCTCCATCATATTCTGCACCAATTGCCTGTGGCAAGCATTGATGCGATTGGCCCTCCCCTCTACCGCAATAAAAGACGAGATGTTGTTTTTATACCGGGGGTCAAGGATAGCAAAGATCCAGTACTGGTTGTCCTCCATGATTTTGACAATACGCTTGTCGGTTGTAAAGCACCCCAACATGAACTGAGCCATGTCTGCCACAGTGTTAGTTGGCATGACTCCTCTGGCCCCACCGGAAAGTTCAATCTCCATTTCCTCCTCATCCTCCATGTCTACCCATCCGCGCTGCAACAATGGGACGATTCGAAGTTGCCCGGAAGCCTCCTGTATCACCATCACATCATCGGACAACTCTTCTTCCTCCTCCTCCTCCTCCTCCTCCTCCTCCATTAAACGCGATGAAGCGGACAGATGTGTGGACCTACTCTCCAGCTGTGACGGATCGGATGCTATCCCTGACTCCTCTGTGTGATCTGAGTTATCCCTGATGTCAATCAGGGATTCTCTCAGAACACACAAGAGCGGGATTGTAAGGCTCACCATCGCATCCTCAGAGCTCACCCTCCTTGTGGACTCCTCAAACACCCGTAGGATGTCACAAAGGTCTCTCATCCATGGCCACTCATGGATGTGAAACTGAGGCAGCTGACTTTGTGGCACCCTAGGGTTTTGTAGCTGGTATTCCATCAAAGGTCTCTGCTGCTCAACCACTCTATTCAACATCTGAAACGTTGAGTTCCAGCGTGTGGGGACGTCGCACAAAAGCCGGTGTTGTGGCACATGCAGGCGTTGCTGGAGAGATTTTAAGCTAGCAGCGGCTACTGTCGACTTGCGAAAGTGGGCGCACATGCGCCGCACTTTCACCAGTAGCTCTGGAACATTGGGGTAGCTCTTTAGGAAACGTTGCACCACTAGGTTGAAGACGTGGGCCAGGCATGGAACATGTTGGAGTCCGGCAAGCTCCAGAGCTGCTACCAGGTTCCGGCCGTTATCACAAACGACCATGCCTGGGCCCAGGTGCAGCGGCTCAAACCATATTGCCGTCTCATCGAGGAGGGCATCCCTCACCTCGGAGGCAGTGTGCTGTCTGTCCCCCAAGCTGATCAGCTTCAGCACAGCCTGCTGACGTCTACCAACGCCAGTGCTGCAACGTTTCCAACTCGTAGCTGGGGTCAATCTAACAGCGGAGGAGGAGGCGGTGGCGGAGGAGGAGGCGGTAGAGGAGGAGGAGGAGGGGGGTGTTCTTCTCGTGTCCCTGCCAGGAATGTTAGGCGGGGAGACGAGGTACACCGGGCCAGTTTGGGAAGCAGTCCCAGCCTCAACTACATTCACCCAGTGTGCCGTCAGTGAAATGTAGCGTCCCTGTCCGCATGCACTTGTCCACGCGTCAGTGGTCAAGTGGACCTTTGTGCAAAGCGCGGAACTAAGGGCCCGCCTGATGTTGAGTGACACGTGCTGGTGCAAGGCGGGGACGGCACACCGGGAGAAGTAGTGACGGCTAGGGACGGCATAGCGAGGTGCCGCAGTTGCCATCAGGTCCAGGAAGGCGGGAGTTTCAACAAGCCGGAACGCCAACATCTCCTGGGCCAGCAGTTTAGCGATGTTGGCGTTCAAGGCTTGCGCGTGTGGGTGGTTAGCAGTGTATTTCTGCCGCCGCTCCAATGTCTGAGAGATGGTGGGTTGTTGTAAAGAAGCGCCTGATGGTGCCTTTGATGGTGCAGGAGAAGGAGATAAGACAGGAACAGGGGAGGATGAGGGAGAAGTCAACAAAGTGGCGGAGGCAGATGAAGTGGTGTCCTGGCTCGTCCTCTGGAGTGCATCGCCAGCACAGTCAGCAGTGGCAGAGGCAGTGGCAGTGGCGTGAACGGCAGGCGGCCTTTGTCCTGCCGTTGCTGCCTGCCACTGATTCCAGTGCTTGGATTCCAAATGACGGCGCATTGAAGTGGTGGACAGGTTGCTCTTCTCAGAGCCCCTAATCAATTTCGAGAGGCAAATTGTGCAGACAACACTATATCTGTCCTCGGCGCATTCCTTGAAAAAACTCCACACCTTCGAGAAACGTGCCCTTGAGGTGGGAGTTTTTCGGGGCTGGGTACGAACTGGAACATCTTGGGAGATTCCGGGTGTGGCCTGGCTTCGCCTAAGCTGCTGACCTCTGCCTCTGCCTCTAGCTACCCTTTTTGGTGCTGCACTTGCCTCAATATCCACACTACTTTCCCCGCTTGACATCCCCCCTGTCCAGGTCGGGTCAGTGTCCTCATCATCCACCACTTCCTCTTCCAACTCCTGTCTCATCTCCTCCTCCCGCACAATGCGCCGGTCAACTGGATGCCCTGACGGCAACTGCGTCACATCATCGTCGATGAGGGTGGGTTGCTGGTCATCCACCACCAAATCGAACGGAGATGGAGGAGACTCTAGTGTTTGAGCATCTGGACACAGATGCTCCTCTGTTAGGTTCGTGGAATCGTGACGTGGAGAGGCAGGTTGAGGGACAATGAAAGGAGCGGAGAACAGCTCTGGGGAGCAGGGACAGTTGGGGTTATTGTTCTGTGAAGCTTGGGAATTTTGGGAGGAAGGAGGACAAGACTGTTGGGTAATAGGAGGAGAGGAGGAAGAGTCTGACTGGCTGCTGGACAATGTGCTGTAAGCGTTCTCTGACAGCCATTGCAAGACCTGTTCCTGGTTCTCGGGCCTACTAAGGTTTGTACCCTGCAGTTTAGTTAATGTGGCAAGCAACCCTGGCACTGTGGAGTGGCGCAATGCTTGCTGCCCCACAGGAGTAGGCACGGGACGCCCTGTGGCTTCACTGCTACCTTGCTCCCCAGAACCATTCCCCCGACCTCGCCCACGGCCTCGTCCACGTCCCTTTCCGGGAGCCTTGCGCATTTTGAATTCCCAGTTAGAAATTGGCACTATATACCAGTAGCAAAAATTGTGGGTGCACGTAACCCCAATATATTCTTTGAATTCCCAGTCAGACAATGGCACTATATACCAGTAGCAAGAAATGAGGGTATTTGTAACCCCAATATATTCTTTGAATTACCAGTCAGAAACTGGCACTATATGGCAGTAGCAAGAAATGAGGGTATTTATAACCCCAATATATTCTTTGAATTCCCAGTCAGACAATGGCACTGTATACCAGTAGTAAAAATTGTGGGTGCACGTAACCCCAATATATTCTTTGAATTCCCAGTCAGACAATGGCACTATATACCAGTAGCAAGAAATGAGGGTATTTATAACCCCAATATATTCTTTGAATTCCCAGTCAGACAATGGCACTATATGGCAGTAGCAAGAAATGAGGGTATTTATAACCCCAATATATTCTTTGAATTCCCAGTCAGACAATGGCACTGTATACCAGTAGTAAAAATTGTGGGTGCACGTAACCCCAATATATTCTTTGAATTCCCAGTCAGACAATGGCACTATATACCAGTAGCAAGAAATGAGGGTATTTATAACCCCAATATATTCTTTGAATTACCAGTCAGAAACTGGCACTGTATACCAGTAGTAAAAATTGTGGGTGCACGTAACCCCAATATATTCTTTGAATTCCCAGTCAGACAATGGCACTATATGGCAGTAGCAAAAATAGTGGGTGTATATAGCCCCAATTCTATTGCTAGGGGACTTGCAGGGTATTTCTGGGGTGAAGGTGGGGGGGCACACCGTTGGAACGGGTATCGGGGGTATATATCGGGTATACGGGAATACACTGACAGTGTATTCCATTCAGGATCCTGGGAAAGCTGGGTTGCGGCGATTGAGCCCGTCAGTGCCACGTTACACTGACAAGCTTCTCCCTGGAATTTAGCTCTTACAAGAGCTGTTGTGGTTGTCTTCTCCTTCCTATCCTAGCCTGTCCCTGCCTACCCAGAATCTAAGCCCTAGCTAGCTGGACGGAAACCTCCGTCCTCGGTGAATTGCAAGCTCAGAATGACGTGAACCTGGGCGGCGCTGTTCTTTTAAATTAGAGGTCACATGTTTTCGGCAGCCAATGGGTTTTGCCTACTTTTCTCAACGTCACCGGTGTCGTAGTTCCTGTCCCACCTACCCTGTGCTGTTATTGGAGCAAAAAAGGCGCCAGGGAAGGTGGGAGGGGAATCGAGTAATGGCGCACTTTACCACGCGGTGTTCGATTCGATTCGAACATGCCGAACAGCCTAATATCCGATCGAACATGAGTTCGATAGAACACTGTTCGCTCATCTGTAGTCATCATCCTGAAACATCTTGCACCATATATTTTTAGCAAATTTGTTACAATATCTTATTTTTATAATAGGATCTGTTTTAAAGGAAGACGTTGGATCAGAGAACATTTTTTCCATGGACGGTGGATGAAGCCTTGACCAAACTTGGAGCCACAATTGAGCAAGGCAGTGATACCATCCACTGAAGCACTGTGCCATCCTCTAGCATGTGCGATAAGACTCCGTACTCTTTGACTTTAGGTTTGATTGGAATTAAAGCCAACAAACAAACAACGAGTACACTAAAATCTAGGAAATGGTTTGTTCAGGTAGAGCTCCAGGAAGTTGATGGGACTCATCTTCTCGTAGCTTGTACAGTCCCAACATGTAAGCACAACTCAGATGGGACAATCTTAGACTTAACTTCCACTTGCTCATGTCTTGGTGTTGAGGTCGTGTATCCGATGGATCTTCTAGGTGTAAAATTTATAGCAAAATTATAATGTAGACTCAGACGTACATGGTCCTTCTAATATCATCTCTACATGGGGTCGTCTTCTGCTGAGCCTCATCCCTGCTGCTGTATCTGAGCCTCATGTCGGAGCTTGTTCCAACTAGAGTTGAACGACCATTTGCACCACGTGCCAAAGTTTTACAATATTTTATCATTATAGAATATTTTTAATATGAATATTAAATGAATTCTTATAAAAAGTGGCTTACTGAAGGAAAATGTTGAATATGGTGCCTGGAAAAGTCACGAGGTCAACACCAGAAGTTGCAGATCATCGATTTTCAAGTGTTTTATACCACTTTTGTGGTGGAGGGGATTGGATGGCCATCCCCAGTGAGTTTACTGCCCTACATGACTATAGTATTGTCAAGTCTCAGGTCATGAATCAGTATTTTTTGTACTTTTATACTTTTCCGTTTTGTATGTTGCAAATACTAATTTTTCATACTGACAGAAGATATATATATAGAAAGCAATGGAACCGCACACTTCTAAATAAGGAGTATGGGTGCTAGCAGACAAAGAGTCCTGCGACTCACGTACAGTAAAGATGAATGCTGCTGCACACCGTATGGACGTGAAAAGTGAAAAATTTATTGGTACATATACGCCATAAATTAGTTTGTAAAGCATAAAGAAAGCACTAGATCATTGTAGTAAACATAACGTTTCGGTCATTTTAGACCTTCCTCAGATAAGATCTAGGGATGAAATAACACAGAAAACAACATAGGAAAAAAGGAGCTTCACACAAAGATGCGTGCCAACAAATCAGGTGTGTTTTATTAGTAGAGCAAACGTTTTCGGTCTAGGCTTGACCTTCCTCAGGCTCTACATGAAAACATAACACAGATACCAAACAAAAAGGTGGGATATTACAATTATGTCCCCCTACAGTTACAAAGTGCACAATATAATAAGGAGACATTGGCCCTTGCTGACTAAAGCTTATCCTGATATCCCTGAGTTTCGCAACAACTTTCGAGCATGTTTTAAACGTCCCAGGAATCTCAGGGACAGGCTAGTGAAAGCTGACCTGGGTTCAGACATCAAAAAATCCCGTCAAACCTTTTTGAGTAGTCCGAGGCACGGCACTTTTCCGTGCCTCGGCTGTCATCAATGCTCTAATATCTTGAAGGGAGATAAAATCTACCATCCTCATACAGGTCAAACTTTCCAAATCCACGACTTCTTCACTTGTAACTCCAATTTCGTCGTTTATCTTATTAAATGTCCGTGCGGTCTCGCATACGTTGGGGAGACCACCCAACGTGTGCGAGACCGCATAAAACAACACAAATCCAATATTCGATGTCGCAATCTACTGTTACCTATCCCAAGTCATTTTATTCAAGCAGGACATAGTGTCGCACAGCTCAGATTTCAAATACTCGAGCATGTGGAGAGTCCACGGAGAGGCGGTAATAGAATTACCCTTCTTAAAAAAAGAGAGGCGTTTTGGATCCACAGATTACAAACCATGGAACCCCATGGCTTAAATAGAGAGTATGAAATACAGGCGTATTTGTGAACCAGATGCTCTATCTGCTTATTATCCAATATATATGCTTATCAACATGTCATATTCATTTGCATTCTCTCACCTGCTTGTTTTTTATTTTTTTCACAGACTCGTTAAATCAACCTCTGACTGACCTTTCCGGGCCCGCCTATCCCAGTATCCTTTCTGATCGCTACTTACTGATAGTTGCATAATAATTTTTACTTTTTATTTTTTATTTTTTATTTTTTTATTTTTAATTTTCATTTTTTCAATTTTTCTTCTTTAATTTTTGTCTTGTTCACTTCTCCCCCCCCTTTTTTTTGGTTACCGACCTAGGTGATTTTTAATTTTTTATTTTTTTATTTTTTTATTTTTTATTTGTTATTTTATTTTTTATTTTTTACTTTTCAAGTTTTTCCATTTTTATTTTTATTTATTTTTATTTTTATGTTTATTTTTATTTTTATTTTTCATTTTCTCATTTTTTCTTCTTTCTTTCTTTTTTTCTTTTCTACTTGTTCTTTGTTGTCTGATTCTGGACCTTATTCCTCTTCCTTCCCTCTGTTTTTTGTTTTTATATATATTCATCTATGTTCCTTTATTGGCACATCAGTTTCATCACACCTTTATTATTTTCACCTGGCTATTTAGGTCTGTTGCCATTTGTCACATTATCCATTTTACTCGAGTCTCTCTAATTACTATGACTATTATCCAGTATTGTCAGCGTCTGCACAGCTTCATCTATATCCACTTTCCGTCCCCTGCTTCCGTGATGTCTCCTTAGGACTCACGCATGCGCAGTTTATTTTCTAACCCGTACCTCGGGCTCGCACTGTGCGCGCGTTCGCGCATGCGCACTGACTTTTTTGTTTCTCCGTGCATACGGAAATGCGCAGGCGCCCGACGGACCAACGAATTGCGGTCCGGTGCCTTTTTAAGCAGGTGAGACGCCACAAACTCTGTGCGCTCCCCTGTGGCAGACGTCTGCCTTTTGTTTTATGCGCAACATTACTCCTCCACTGAGTGAGCGGGCCTCGGAACAGCAGCAACAGAGGTAAGATCCCCCTATACAACGAGCATGTTTTGGTCTATGATCTTGAAGTCCATTTACTACACCATGTGCAGTACTAACATGCACCCTATATCTCTAGGTCATTTACCTCCTACTTTATTTACCTGACCAACACCTGTGACTGAGAACTATATTGAGCAGGTATAGAGAATTTCTCACACACTTTTTTATCTCACTTACTAGCCTGGTTTCTATCTTCCTTTATTTTACTTTGCCATTTATTTCATCTATATGGTCTGTTTATCGATAGTTTAATGGAAACCTGGCCATTATCTGTGCTTTCATGTATTGACATGTTATGTCACCTTGACTATGTGTTTATATATATCCTTTAGATAGCATCAGAAGCCAGCCACTGTTTGGTTCTCTGTACATATTACTGTTTGTGCACAATGTGAGATGTTTGTCATGTACTTTATTTTTCAAATTCTGGGACATAATTGTAATATCCCACCTTTTTGTTTGGTATCTGTGTTATGTTTTCATGTAGAGCCTGAGGAAGGTCAAGCCTAGACCGAAAACGTTTGCTCTACTAATAAAACACACCTGATTTGTTGGCACGCATCTTTGTGTGAAGCTCCTTTTTTCCTAATTGATACGGGGTGGGACCCTAGCTTCAGCACCTGGACGAAGTCTGTATCCCTATTCTAACAGAAAACAACATAATTACAATTAAATTCGCTATGCAAAACCTGGCATATAAATAGGCGCAATCACCAAGTAATGGTAGGAGGAAGAGTAAAAAAAGGAAACAGACAGGCCAAAAAGTGGAACCAATAAGAAAAAAATATATGCAGGGGAGGGGGGGGAGAGAGGATAGAAGAGGGCAAAGAAGGGACTGAGGTACTAGGGCTGGAGAGAGTGAAGGTGAGTGAGAATGCAGGTAAGGCAGAGTGTAGAGCAGCTATCCCAAGAGAGAAGGATGCCAAGGAAGCAGAGTGCAAGGGGACCCAGAAGGGGCAGCAATAAGACAGAGAGAGGAGACAACCTGGTGTGGGGAGGAGGGAAAGAACTTAACTAGAAGCAAGCAGAGTGCGCAGAGGAATCATGGCATGCTGTCTGTTTCCTTTTTTTGCTCTTCCTCCTACCATTACTTGGTGATTGCGCCTATTTATATGCCATGTTTTGCATAGCGAATTTAGTTGTAATTATGTTGTTTTCTGTGTTATTTCATCCCTAGATCTTATCTGAGGAAGGTCTAAAATGACCGAAACGTTATGTTTACTACAATGATCTAGTGCTTTCTTTATGCTTTACAAACTAATTCATGGCGTATATGTACCAATAAATTTTTCACTTTTCACGTCCATACGGTGTGCAGTAGCATTTATCTATACCATACTGACAGAAGAGGCTCCGTCTCAACACAGTATGGTGCTACATGGAAACCACAATGGGCTCCATTATAAGTCAATAAGGTCTGTGATGTGGCAGATCTGATGGGGCATTGTGGCATCTGCTATGAATGTAAACCATATCTAGAGTGTGAACAGAGCCTGAATTGTGTTCTCATTATGCTGGACATGCGGGAATGTTGAGGGTTTGCTCAATAAAATGAAGATTTACTAAAAATATCATTCATAATGAATTGTCTTCATTTGTTTGGTGCTGGCATTGACCATGATATAATGGGTAGAGATGGTTCATAATAAGATGGTGTGAGAGAGTGAAGGGTGTGGTGTGGGAGGACAGGTAGGTCCCAGCCAGGCACCTAAAGGGTGTTTGGTAAAGACTCACACCAGGGAGGTCAGCTGACTAATCAGGCCTGATAATAGTCTGTGTGTCAGGACTAGCAGGGTGGCACCACGCTGACAGAGCTGACCTGTCCAGACCGGACCTCCAAAGCAAGTACTGTGCCACCCGTTGTTGTTGCAAAGACAGGAGTCTGGTAGCCAGGCTCCTGTATACTCAGGGGAAAGTTTTCTTATGTTTAGTTAGTTCTCAGCCGAGAAGGCTTTTGTTTTGTTTATTTGTGCCTTTGCAAAGGCAGTAAATGCACTACAAGTGAATAAAACCTGAACTTGTGTGCAATCCAGTGTCTGTGTCCCTGTTTCCTGCACTGCTACCGAGCATCTACCTGAGTGATTCCCCACAATGGGTAAGTTATAAATTTTCCCCAAAAGTTAAGGTTCAATGAAACCCAACGTTTTTGTGCTTTGCCACCCACTCTGGGGTCTCTTTAGATCCAAGTGTATAATAGAGGACCCGGGGAGGTCAGAAACATAATAAACTCTGATACTTACCTTCCCTCACATCTCCTGTGCTCCATCACAATTCTCTTTGGTCGTCTTCCAGCCTCCTGGAGGACATCTCACAGGGGACTCCTTTAAAGCTCGAGTGAGACCTATAAAGTGCTTGGGAGACATGACACCCTGATTGAAAGCACCTTGCAGGCAAAATTCAATAAATTCAACAGTACCTGCATTGGCCGCAACTTCACTCTCTAAAGGCCTGTTCCCAAGATGTAACACAGCGCTCATTCAGAATCAGCGCTTCAAAACAGAATCCCATTGACTTCAATGGGTTCCGTTTAGTGCACGTCACACATTGAAATCAATGGGTTAAAAAGCCGCCCATTGATTTCAATGTTTAGCGTGCGTAAGATGGAACCCATTGAAGTCAATGGGATTCTGTTTTGAGGCGCTGACTCTGACACGTGTTTACGTGTCAGAATGAGCGCCATGTTATATTGTGGGAACAGGCCCTTAGAAATCAAAGGTATTGTAACCACAAAAAGTGCTATTTAGTTTCTCTTATTGACAATATTTAATTTCACGAGTTTTGCTGCAAATTTAAAGACCACATCAATACAAAGGGGGTGTCCCAAAAAGACTAGGAATTAGTAAGAAAAGATACAAGTGCGCACTGACACCTAGTGGTCACCGGTTCATATGAATTCGTTTTATTTTACACCAGTGTTCTGCAAATAACACTGACACCTTGTGGTCATTACTAGATATGACATGCTCAGCTTTATAATAGGTTTGGATTTTGCAGGATGCACATTACATGGTTGGCCAGGATTTTACAAAGAATTATCTAATAGCAGAAAAAAAATACTCACCTGAACCCAAATGTTTAGGGGTCCCTCTGGTGACTTGAATGGCTCAGAGCAATATGCTGTACAGGGTGCAATAATCTGAGTCCCTTTGGCCTTCAATGCACGTCCCATGTGGGTGATGGGTGAGGGCACTCAGGATAGACCTGAGCCTATAGGTGTAAATGGAGCATGGTATATTCATAGTATGCTCCTGCCATCTAGTGGCCAAGTAGAATATACAGAGATGAGCTGGGTCTGCTGTTGGCAGTGCAGGGGTTAATGACTGTTTGGAGAATATCAGTCTGTGTTTAGTCTAGGGATGTTCTAGATGAACTTCTGACTTTGCCTCTGTCTGGTCTAAGTCTATAAGGGCCTGTCTGGCAGCGGCAGACAGTGATGGGTTAGGGTCCGCACAAGTTACCATAGCTCAGGCCAGCCGGCCCTATGGACCAGGTGATCCACTATGGATCCTACTGAAGACGGGAAAGAGACAAAAAAAGCCCGACCAACAGCTAAAATCTTCATTTGTGTCATATCCTGCGTCCATATCGTACATGCTGTATACCATTACATATATACAGGGGCTAGTAATGAGTATATATGGTGTGCGTCCGTACACCAGCACATATGTTATGGCCATAAGGTTAGAGTATCGGCCACATTAAAACTAAGTGCAGGGAGTGCGATAGTAAAATAGAACATTTGGAAAAGAAATACATGTAGAGATATCACTGCCTAATACATAGTAATGCTGAGTACTTCCTAACTGTGACAAAAGCTAGGACCATACGGAGAGATGTTACCTACATGCCGCTATCTCTGAAGGTATATCACCTAGAAACATCATCCTGGTGACATCTCAGTGTGAAACTGCTAGAGATATAGCCACTTGGATTTACAGGACATGGAGCTGTATTTGCAGTGTATACTCGCCTACCTCTCCCCACTATGCCTACAACTCACTGTATCTATAAGGCTGCATTCACACAGAGTAACGCCAGGCGTCACTTGTGTGTAATTTGTGTGTCTTTTATGGCCGTCATAAAACGTTTACATAGAGTTCTATAGGAAAAGATGGCCGTCATTTACGGCCGTCATTGTAATGACGGCCGTAAATGACGGCTGTAAATGACGGCCGTCTTTTCCTATAGAACTCTATGTAAACGTTTTATGACGGCCGTAAAAGACACACAAATTACACACAAGTGACGCCTGGCGTTACTCTGTGTGAATGCAGCCTAAGACTATCACATCTAGAACAGTGGTCCTGGTGACATCTCAGTGTGATACAGCTAGAGATTTCACCAGTTGGATAAATAGTGAGAGATGTATGTGCAGTCTATATTCACCTAATTCTCCCCACTTTGTGTACAACTGACTATATCTATAGAAGTATCACATGTAGAACTGTGATCCTGGTGACATCTCAGTGTGATACTACTAGAGATATCACCACTTGGATACACAATCCGGAGTTGGAACTGTAGGTGCAATTTACCTAGCTCTCCTCACTGTATCTACAACTGACTATATCTGTAGTAGAATAACACTTAGAATCGTGATCCTGGTGACATTTAGGTGTCTGCAACTGACTATATCTGTAGTAGTATAACACTTAGAACCGTGATCCTGGTGACATCTAGGTGTGATAATTCTGGAGAGATCTCCACTTGTGAGCGTTGTATGTGCAATGTATATTCTCCCCACTGTGCCTACAACTCACTGTATCTATAAGACTATCACATCTAGAACCCTAATCTTGGTGACATCTTGGTGTGAAATTTCTGGAGAATTCACCACTTGGATACACAGTCAGGAGTGAAAAATGTATGTGTAGTTTATGTTCCCCTCTCACTCCCCACTATATTTGTAGAGGTATAACACTTAGAACCAGGATTCTGCAGGCGGATATTCTTGGCTTTAATTTTTTAAAGATATGGCGCACTCAACTTACAGAGATAGTGTCACTGAGTACCTGAGTGAGGGTACCTGATACCTGAAGCAGGAGGGTATGCTGAGTGTTATAGCCTTCGGAACAGCTGCCATCATTTCTTAACCCCTTAACGCTAAATCACGTACCTGTACGTCAGGGAATGTGGTTAGTTCCCGCATTCCCACGTACCTGTACGTGATAGAGATCGCACGGGTTCAGAAGCAGAGCCCGTGCGATCTCCACGGGAGGCCGGCTGTATCTGACAGCCAGGCTTCCCCTGTAGCAGCAGGGACGGTGATTGCACCGACCCCCGCTGTTTAACCCTTAAGGTGCTATGATCCATAGTGATCATGGCACCCTAGGGGTTTGGCCGGGCTATAAATCATGTTGCCGGCAGCAGGAGTCTGTGTGAGCTCCTTAATCCCTCCCCCCATCGGAGCGAGCTCCTCCGATGGGGGGGAGGGTTAACCCCTTGGATGCCAGGACGAGTGGAAGCTAGTCTATGCATCTGCATAGCTAGCTTCCTCTATAGACTGCAATACACGTGTATTGCAGTCTGTAGTTAGTATAGAACCAGCGATCCTCTCTGATCACTGGTTCTAGTGTGCTTGCAGCACAAATAAAACAATGTAAAAAAGTTTTTTTTTAAAAAAAAAAAAGTGTAAAACAAAAAAAAAAAAACATAGTTACATTTCTTGTAAATCTGGAAAATCGCTGTTACACTTGTAAGCCTTATAACGTCCAAAATAAAATTAAAATACAATCAAAAGATGATGCCGATATAAAGCAGAGATATGGGAGATAATATTTATTACTGTATTTGGGTGGTATAACTATCTGCCTGAAAAACAGAGAATTTCACATTTTGAAAATTGCAATTTTTTCCAAATTTCCATCAAATTTCCTATTTTTTTAATAAGTAAATACAAAAATATTGATTAGTGTTTACCACTAACATGAAGTATAATGTGTTACGAGAAAATAAACCCAAAATCACTTGTGTAAATTAAAGCGTCTCAAAATTATTGCCATTTAAAGTGACACATGTCAATTTTGAAAAAATAGGCCTGGTCCTTAACATACATTTGGGCTGTGTCCTTAAGGGGTTAAAGGGGTTGTCTTGGGAGTTGAGATTACCTTAACTGATCCAGTGAACACTAGATGATAGACCTGGGTAATAGGGCCACCTTCACTATAGGAGATGGTCACAGCTTATCTACTGCCCTTCCAGTCCAGTAAACTCTCTTATAGACATCACTCAGCATCTCCTGGTGTTTGTGTCTATGACCAATGTGGCTGCTGTAAAGCATATCTCTAAAGATTTTAGGGTACACCACTCAGAAACTATTATTATAATATTGTGAAGTCTTTTCAGACCCCAGAGTATAAACAATGTGGGACCAGGGAAGGTGACAAACATAAAAACCAGTGTTACTCTCCGTTCCTGAGCTTGAGCGACTCCCTGCTGTCGGCCCTCTTCAATGAAGCCATTGCATACCTTAGCATACAACTAGTCTCATAGGGTATATCAAAAAGCATGTAGGTCCTAATATATATATGGTAGTGACATATATACAAATCTGTCTCAATTAGGGTGGAGCCGATTTGAGATTTCAGGATTGATTTGAAAATCCGATTTTCGATCATTTTCCAGCCAATCCCGATTCCGATCGTGAAATTTGCTTGATCGCCAATCGGGATCCGATCTTTCCCGATCCCGATCTCTCAACCCTAGTCTCAATGAATTTCTCCCAGGGTTCAGTGATCGGGATTGGAAAAGATCGATCCCAATCGGCGATTGAGCAAATTTCACGATAGGGATCGGTTGGAAAGTGATCGGAAATCGAATTTTGAAATTTGAAGATCGGCTCAACCCTAAAAGTAACTTTTCCCATAGAGAAGTATTGACTAGGGTTGAGCGATCGGGATCAGCTGGAAAATGATTGGATTTTAAAATCAATCCTGAAATCTCAAGATCAGCTCAACCCTAGTTTCTGCCCAAGACAAACAACCTAGGGGTTCCTCAGGAGACAAACACGATGATGCCCCAATGAAGACACCCCTGTACAGACCTTTTTCTTGATTCCCAATGGTGGACATTGGTTCTGTGTGTTAATCCACTATGGAACCCTACTAATAACAGTGACTTTGTCCATTATTGCCCCTTCTGGAACCCCAATATTAACAGCGATCTCATCCAATACTGCTCTCTCTGAAACCCTCTAGTAACAGTGACCTCCTTCAATACTGCCCCTTATGAACCCCATTAACAACTGTGACCCTTCCAATACTGCCCCCTCTGGAATCCCATTATTAAGTGACCCCCTCCAATACTGCCTGTTATGAATTCCATTAATAAGAGTGATCTCCTCCAATACTGCCCCCTATGGAACTCCATTAGTAAGTGACCCCTCCAATACCACCCCCTGTGATACCCCACTAGCAACAGTGATGTCCACCAATACTGTCCTCTGTGGAACCCCAGTAGTAAAAGTAACCCCTTCAGCATTGCCCCTTGTGGGATGTCACTGGTAATAGTGACTCATCCAATACTGCTCCCTCTCAAACCTGACTTGTAACAGTAATCCCTCCACTACTGCCCTCTGTGGAACCCCACTAATAAAAGTAACCCCTCCTGTACTGTCCACTGTGGAACTCAATAGTAATAATGACCTCCCCTAATACTGCCCCTATGAACCCCACTAGTAACAATGACCCTGCCCAATACTGCCCCCTATGAACCCCACTAATAAAAGTAACCCCTCCTGTACTGTCCACTGTGGAACTCAATAGTAATAATGACTTCCCCCAATAATACCCCCTATGAACCCCACTAGTAACACTGATCTCCTCCAATACTGCCCCCTATGAAACCCACTAGTAAAAAAAGACCTCCTCCAATACTACCCCAGCTGGAATCCCATTATTAACAGTAACCCTCTCCAACACTGCCCCTTATGGAACTGCACCAATAAGTAACCCATTCAATACCACCACCACCACCCCCACCAGGAACCCCAGTAGTAACAGTGACTTTCTCCAATACTTCCTCTTGTAGAATTGCATTAGTAACAATGATCATCTCCAATCCTGCCCCCTCTGGAACCCCACTAGTAACAATGACCTTTTTCAACACTGCCCCCTCTGAAACCCCACTAGTAAAAATGACCTCCACCAATACTGCCCCCTCTGGTACCCCACTAGTAAAAGTGACCTCCTCTAATACTACCCTCTATGGAACCCCACTAATGAAAGTGATCTCCTCTAATACTGCCCCCTTTGGATCCCCATTATTAACAGTGACCTCCTCCAATATTGCCCCTATGGAACCTCTATAGTTACAGCAGTAACCCATCCAGTACTGCTCCCTGTGGAACCCCACTAGTAACAGTGACCAACTATTGGTATGGACAGTTACTGCCCTTTGTTTTCTGTGACTGAGCCATTTACTTGCCCGCTTACACATTTTCTTCTCCTCCAAACAAATATGGTTGCAAAGTTGCCAAAGTCATCATCTGAAGATCAGTAGCTGTCCAACACAAGGAAACCTGTGGATCTGCTGGCTTCCACTTTTCAGGCCATGTGACATTACGTTCATTGATGGGACTGAGCAGTCCTATTCAAATATATGGGCAGAGCTAGGATACTGTATATAAATGTACAGTGTTGAATCAGCTGATACGCAGGGGCCGGGGTGTTGATGACCAATCCAATTCTGTGACCTGGAAAAGCCCTTTAATTCCAGCGTATGCAGTGTCTTAAAGGTGCCACTAGAGGGAAACATAAACATAGAAGGACGATATCACTTTTTTTGTTTTATTTTTTTGCTTTCTCTTCCCTTTCACTTCACTGGGGATAACCAAGCAGGAGTTTAGAAATGAAGGTTCCGCTTTGTCTATCCCCTACCTCATATACAAGTGTTTATCCCAAAACCCTACAGGTTACATTTCCTGTAGTGACAACAAATATGGCGGCTCATACTACATATTTCATATACTATGGCCACTGCACATAATATGTTCTACACTATGTTTTATAGATAGGTCCCTAGGAACCCTGACAGTGTTCTACACTATGTTTTATAGATAGGTTCCAAGGAGTCCTAAGAGTATTCTACACTATGTATTATAGATAGGTTCCTAGGAGCCCTGACAGTATTCTACACTATGTTTTATAAATAGGTCCCTAGGAGCCCTGACAGTGTTCTACACTATGTTTATACAGTCCTATGAAAAAGTTTGGGCACCCCTATTAATCTTAATCATTTTTAGTTCTAAATATTTTGGTGTTTGCAGCAGCCATTTCAGTTTGATATATCTAATAACTGATGGACACAGTAATATTTCAGGATTGAAATGAGGTTTATTGTACTAACAGAAAATGTGCAATATGCATTAAACCAAAATTTGACCGGTGCAAAAATATGGGCACCTCAACAGAAAAGTGACATTAATATTTAGTACATCCTCCTTTTGCAAAGATAACAGCCTCTAGTCGCTTCCTGTAGCTTTTAATCAGTTCCTGGATCCTGGATGAAGGTATTTTGGACCATTTCTTTCTACAAAACAATTCAAGTTCAGTTAAGTTTGATGGTCGCCGAACATGGACAGCCCGCTCTCAAATGATCTGAAAACAAAGATTGTTCAACATAGTTGTTCAGGGGAAGGATACAAAACGTTGTCTCAGAGATTTAACCTGTCAGTTTCCACTGTGAGGAACATAGTAAGGAAATGGAAGACCACAGGGACAGTTCTTGTTAAGCCCAGAAGTGGCAGGCCAAGAAAAATATCAGAAAGGCAGAGAAGAAGAATGGTGAGAACAGTCAAGGACAATCCACAGACCACCTCCAAAGAGCTGCAGCATCATCTTGCTGCAGATGGTGTCACTGTGCATCGGTAACAATACAGCGCACTTTGCACAAGGAGAAGCTGTATGGGAGAGTGATGAGAAAGAAGCCGTTTCTGCACGTACGCCACAAATAGAGTTGCCTGAGGTATGCAAAAGCACATTTGGAGAAGCCAACTTCATTTTGGAAACAAAGATTGAGTTGTTTGGTTATAAAAAAAGGCGTTATGCATGGCGTCCAAAAAGAAACAGCATTCCAAGAAAAACACTTGCTACCCACTGTAAAATTTGGTGGAGGTTCCATCATGCTTTGGGGCTGTGTGGCCAATGCCGGCACCGGGAATCTTGGTAAAGTTGAGGGTCGCATGGATTCCACTCAGTATCAGCGGATTCTTGAGAATAATGTTCAAGAATCAGTGACGAAGTTGAAGTTACGCCGGGGATGGATATTTCAGCAAGACAATGATCCAAAACACCGCTCCAAATCCTCAGGCATTCATGCAGAGGAACAATTACAATGTTCTGGAATGGCCATCCCAGTCCCCAGACCTGAATATCATTGAACATCTGTGGGATGATTTGAAGCGGGCTGTCCATGCTCGGCCACCATCAAACTGAACTGAACGCGAATTGTTTGTCCAAAATACCTTTATCCAGGATCCAGGAACTGATTAAAAGCTACAGGAAGCGACTAGAGGCTGTTATCTTTGCAAAAGGAGGATCTACTAAATATTAATGTCACTTTTCTGTTGAGGTGCCCATACTTTTGCACCGGTCAAATTTTGGTTTAATGCATATTGCACATTTTCTGTTAGTACAATAAACCTCATTTCAATCCTGAAATATTACTGTGTCCATCAGTTATTAGATATATCAAACTGAAATGGCTGTAGCAAATACCAAAATATTTAGAACTAAAAATGATTAAGATTAATAGGGGTGCCCAAACTTTTTCATAGGACTGTAGATAGGTTCCTAGGAGCCCTGACAGTGTTCTACACTATGTTTTATAGATAGGTTCCTAGGAGCCCTGACAGTGTTATACACTATGTTTTATAGATAGGTTCCTAGGAGCTCTGACAGTATTCTACACTATGTTTTATAGATAGGTTCCTAGGAGCTCTGACAGTATTCTACACTATGCTTTATAGATAGGTTCCTAGGAGCCCTGACAGTATTCTACACTATGCTTTATAGATAGGTTCCTAGGAGTCCTAAGCGTATTCTACACTATCTTTTATAGATAGGTTCCTAGGAGACCTGACAGTATTCTACACTATGTTTTATAGATAGGTTCCAAGGAGTCCTAAGAGTATTCTACACTATGTTTTATAGATAGGTTTCTAGGAGACCTGACAGTATTCTACACTATGTTTTATAGATAGGTTCCTAGGAGCCCTGACAGTGTTCTACACTATGTTTTATAGATAGGTTCCAAGGAGTCCTAAGAGTATTCTACACTATGTTTTATAGATAGGTTCCTAGGAGACCTGACAGTGTTATACACTATGTTTTATAGATAGGTTCCTAGGAGTCCTGACAGTGTTCTACACTATGTTTTATAGATAGGTTCCTAGGAGACCTGACAGTATTCTACACTATGTTTTATAGATAGGTTCCTAGGAGCCCTGACAGTGTTCTACAGTATGTTTTATAGATAGGTTCCTAGGAGCCCTGACAGTGTTCTACAGTATGTTTTATAGATAGGTTCCTAGGAGCCCTGACAGTGTTCTACACTATGTTTTATAGATAGGTTCCTAGGAGACCTGACAGTGTTCTACACTATGTTTTATAGATAGGTTCCTAGGAGCCCTGACAGTATTCTACACTATGTTTTATAAATAGGTCCCTAGGAGCCCTGACAGTGTTCTACACTATGTTTATAGATAGGTTCCTAGGAGCCCTGACAGTGTTCTACACTATGTTTTATAGATAGGTTCCTAGGAGCCCTGACAGTGTTCTACACTATGTTTTATAGATAGGTTCCTAGGAGACCTAAGAGTATTCTACTATGTTTTAAGCCATTTTAACATGTGGTTCCTACAGAACATGTTTGACCCAAAATGAATCTAAGACTCGAGACATCCGAACCCAAAACAAAACGAATCCTGAGAGATTTTGCCCCCTTTAATTATAAGGAGCAAGATGGTTGTAGAATTTGAGGTGCAGCTATGGAATGAGGTGCAGTAGATGGAGGTCTTAGGATGCATTTACAAGGATGGAATGGAACATGAGATATAGAATTGTTGCAGCTCTTGAGGTGTACATAGAGGATTGGTGTACTTAAAGGATGGATTTGAGTCTTGATGTGCAGGTACAGGATGGATGTGGTCTTGAAGTACATGTTGATGATGGGTGCAGACAGAGTACAGGTGCAAGTATGGAATGAATGTGGGTCTTGAGGGACAGATTATAGATGGATATAGGCCTTGAGCTGCAGATACAGAATGGATGAGGAGCTTGAGGTAGAGGTCTTTGGGGGCACATCAGGGATTACTATAGACCTTGAGTTATAGGTTGGAGATTGGAATAAAATGGATATAGTGTCTTGAGTCATAAGTTGTAGATGAGTGTAGACCTTAAGATATAGATATAAAAAGGATGAGGGCCTCAAGGTCCACATTGAGGATAAGTACAGAGTTTGAGTGGCAAGTTTGTGATTGCTTGAGGTGAAGCATAAGGATTGGAACAGTACAGATCTGGGTCTTATGGCAGAGGTTGTGGATGGGAGTAGGCCTTGAGATGTTGCTCCAGAATGAATGAGGGTCTTGAGGTGCAGGTTGAGGGATGGCTGCAGGTCATAAAGGGCAGCTTAGAATTTTTTTTAGGTCTTGAGGTGTAGTTTGGGGTTAGGTACTGTTACAGAATGGACATGGGTCTTGAGTCACAGGATGGGGCCAGTGTAGGACTTGAGATGTTGGTAAGAATGGATGAAGATCTTGAGGTGCGGGTAGGGATGGTTTAAGTATTGAGGTCCAGGTATGGGATATACATGAGTATTGAGGATTAGTACAGGTATTGAGGTGCCAATACAGAGAGGTGCAAGTACCGTATGGATTTGGGTCCTAGAGTGCAGGTTGAGGATGGGTACAAGTCTGAATATTCTCATGATTAGTCATGGTAGATGGAGAGGAATAACATGTTTGTTTGTTTTTCGGTGACCTTCCTGCCTCTATTTGCCCCAAGCAGTATCAAGTTCCTCACTTCACCTCCACATCACTCGAGGTCTCTGTGGTCATGCTGCTATTGCTCAGATTGCATGGTCAATGTGAGATCTTCCACCAGTTTTTCCAGACATTGGTGCCATTACTATCTTCTTCTGTGGTGATCGCCCATAATGACATTGCTAGTATTCTAGAGGAGTGACCTTCTCAAAGAAGATGTTGGCCTTGGGTGGGGGGATCTGTGAATTGGCAGCTACTTCGTGTAGTGTAGAGGAGGGTCTTCTCTCTGGGGGGGGGGGTTTGGTGAATTATATTAAGGAGGAGCTCTACAGGTTACAGAAGACAATGCAGACAGCAAACACGTCCCAGGCAGAGTTTACCTAAAAGCTTCTTACAGAGATTAGTCCTGTATGTAGCGGCCCTGCCGAAGATAACGCCCGCGGACTCCCACGTTTAATATGTAACATATAATATGACATGTATATGTATACCGTACACTGCATACCTTCACCTATATATAGTACATAGAATATAGTAACTACAATGCAATATATACAGAAAACAGTACAATATATACATTACATAGAAAGAGTAATATTTATTATTACTAGAGATGAGCGAACAGTGTTCTATCGAACTCATGTTCGATCGGATATTAGGCTGTTCGGCATGTTCGAATCGAATCGAACACCGCGTGGTAAAGTGCGCCATTACTCGATTCCCCTCCCACCTTCCCTGGCGCCTTTTTTGCTCCAATAACAGCGCAGGGTAGGTGGGACAGGAACTACGACACCGGTGACGTTGAAAAAAGTAGGCAAAACCCATTGGCTGCCGAAAACATGTGACCTCTAATTTAAAAGAACAGCGCCGCCCAGCTTCGCGTCATTCTGAGCTTGCAATTCACCGAGGACGGAGGTTTCCGTCCAGTTAGCTAGGGGTTAGATTCTGGGTAGGCAGGGACAGGCTAGGATAGGAAGGAGAAGACAACCAACAGCTCTTGTAAGAGCTAAATTCCAGGGAGAAGCTTGTCAGTGTAACGTGGCACTGACGGGCTCAATCGCCGCAACCCAGCTTTCCCAGGATCCTGAATGGAACACACTGACAGTGTATTCCCGTATACCGCATATATACACCCCAAATCCCCGTTCCAACGGTGTGCCCCCCCCACCTTCACCTCAGAAATACCCTGCAAGTCCCCTAGCAATAGAATTGGGGCTATATACACCCACAATTTTTGCTACTGGTATATAGTGCCATTGTCTGACTGGGAATTCAAAGAATATATTGGGGTGACGTGCACCCACAATTTTTGCTACTGCTATACAGTGCCATTGTCTCACTGGGAATTCAAAGAATATATGGGGGTTATGTGCACCCACAATTTTTAATACTGGTATACAGTGCCATTGTCTGACTGGGAATTCAAAGAATATATGGGGGTTACGTGCACCCACAATTTTTAATACTGCTATACAGTTCCTTTGTCTCACTGGGAATTCAAAGAATATATGGGGGTTATGTGCACCCACAATTTTTAATACTGGTATACAGTGCCATTGTCTGACTGGGAATTCAAAGAATATATGGGGGTTATGTGCACCCACAATTTTTAATACTGGTATATAGTGCCATTGTCTGACTGGGAATTCAAAGAATATATGGGGGTTACGTGCACCCACAATTTTTAATACTGCTATACAGTTCCATTGTCTCACTGGGAATTCAAAGAATATATGGGGGTTATGTGCACCCACAATTTTTAATACTGGTATACAGTGCCATTGTCTGACTGGGAATTCAAAGAATATATGGGGGTTACGTGCACCCACAATTTTTGCTACTGCTATACAGTTCCATTGTCTCACTGGGAATTCAAAGAATATATGGGGGTTATGTGCACCCACAATTTTTAATACTGGTATACAGTGCCATTGTCTGACTGGGAATTCAAAGAATATATGGGGGTTACGTGCACCCACAATTTTTAATACTGCTATACAGTTCCTTTGTCTCACTGGGAATTCAAAGAATATATGGGGGTTATGTGCACCCACAATTTTTAATACTGGTATACAGTGCCATTGTCTGACTGGGAATTCAAAGAATATATTGGGGTTATGTGCACCCACAATTTTTAATACTGGTATACAGTGCCATTGTCTGACTGGGAATTCAAAGAATATATGGGGGTTACGTGCACCCACAATTTTTAATACTGCTATACAGTTCCTTTGTCTCACTGGGAATTCAAAGAATATATGGGGGTTATGTGCACCCACAATTTTTAATACTGGTATACAGTGCCATTGTCTGACTGGGAATTCAAAGAATATATGGGGGTTATGTGCACCCACAATTTTTAATACTGGTATATAGTGCCATTGTCTGACTGGGAATTCAAAGAATATATGGGGGTTACGTGCACCCACAATTTTTGCTACTGCTATACAGTTCCATTGTCTCACTGGGAATTCAAAGAATATATGGGGGTTATGTGCACCCACAATTTTTAATACTGGTATACAGTGCCATTGTCTGACTGGGAATTCAAAGAATATATGGGGGTTATGTGCACCCACAATTTTTAATACTGGTATATAGTGCCATTGTCTGACTGGGAATTCAAAGAATATATGGGGGTTACGTGCACCCACAATTTTTAATACTGCTATACAGTTCCATTGTCTCACTGGGAATTCAAAGAATATATGGGGGTTATGTGCACCCACAATTTTTAATACTGGTATACAGTGCCATTGTCTGACTGGGAATTCAAAGAATATATGGGGGTTACGTGCACCCACAATTTTTAATACTGCTATACAGTTCCATTGTCTCACTGGGAATTCAAAGAATATATGGGGGTTATGTGCACCCACAATTTTTAATACTGGTATATAGTGCCATTGTCTGACTGGGAATTCAAAGAATATATGGGGGTTACGTGCACCCACAATTTTTACTACTGGTATACAGTGCCATTGTCTGACTGGGAATTCAAAGAATATATGGGGGTTACGTGCACCCACAATTTTTAATACTGCTATACAGTTCCATTGTCTCACTGGGAATTCAAAGAATATATGGGGGTTATGTGCACCCACAATTTTTAATACTGGTATACAGTGCCATTGTCTGACTGGGAATTCAAAGAATATATGGGGGTTACGTGCACCCACAATTTTTGCTACTGCTATACAGTTCCATTGTCTCACTGGGAATTCAAAGAATATATGGGGGTTATGTGCACCCACAATTTTTAATACTGGTATACAGTGCCATTGTCTGACTGGGAATTCAAAGAATATATGGGGGTTACGTGCACCCACAATTTTTAATACTGCTATACAGTTCCTTTGTCTCACTGGGAATTCAAAGAATATATGGGGGTTATGTGCACCCACAATTTTTAATACTGGTATACAGTGCCATTGTCTGACTGGGAATTCAAAGAATATATGGGGGTTATGTGCACCCACAATTTTTAATACTGGTATACAGTGCCATTGTCTGACTGGGAATTCAAAGAATATATTGGGGTTATGTGCACCCACAATTTTTACTACTGGTATATAGTGCCATTGTCTGACTGGGAATTCAAAGAATATATGGGGGTTATGTGCACCCACAATTTTTAATACTGGTATACAGTGCCATTGTCTGACTGGGAATTCAAAGAATATATTGGGGTTATGTGCACCCACAATTTTTACTACTGGTATATAGTGCCATTGTCTGACTGGGAATTCAAAGAATATATGGGGGTTATGTGCACCCACAATTTTTAATACTGGTATACAGTGCCATTGTCTGACTGGGAATTCAAAGAATATATGGGGGTTATGTGCACCCACAATTTTTACTACTGGTATACAGTGCCATTGTCTGACTGGGAATTCAAAGAATATATTGGGGTGACGTGCACCCACAATTTTTGCTACTGCTATACAGTTCCATTGTCTCACTGGGAATTCAAAGAATATATGGGGGTTATGTGCACCCACAATTTTTAATACTGGTATACAGTGCCATTGTCTGACTGGGAATTCAAAGAATATATGGGGGTTATGTGCACCCACAATTTTTAATACTGGTATACAGTGCCATTGTCTGACTGGGAATTCAAAGAATATATTGGGGTGACGTGCACCCACAATTTTTGCTACTGCTATACAGTTCCATTGTCTCACTGGGAATTCAAAGAATATATGGGGGTTATGTGCACCCACAATTTTTAATACTGGTATACAGTGCCATTGTCTGACTGGGAATTCAAAGAATATATGGGGGTTATGTGCACCCACAATTTTTAATACTGGTATATAGTGCCATTGTCTGACTGGGAATTCAAAGAATATATGGGGGTTACGTGCACCCACAATTTTTAATACTGCTATACAGTTCCATTGTCTCACTGGGAATTCAAAGAATATATGGGGGTTATGTGCACCCACAATTTTTAATACTGGTATACAGTGCCATTGTCTGACTGGGAATTCAAAGAATATATGGGGGTTACGTGCACCCACAATTTTTAATACTGCTATACAGTTCCATTGTCTCACTGGGAATTCAAAGAATATATGGGGGTTATGTGCACCCACAATTTTTAATACTGGTATATAGTGCCATTGTCTGACTGGGAATTCAAAGAATATATGGGGGTTACGTGCACCCACAATTTTTACTACTGGTATACAGTGCCATTGTCTGACTGGGAATTCAAAGAATATATGGGGGTTACGTGCACCCACAATTTTTAATACTGCTATACAGTTCCATTGTCTCACTGGGAATTCAAAGAATATATGGGGGTTATGTGCACCCACAATTTTTAATACTGGTATACAGTGCCATTGTCTGACTGGGAATTCAAAGAATATATGGGGGTTACGTGCACCCACAATTTTTAATACTGCTATACAGTTCCATTGTCTCACTGGGAATTCAAAGAATATATGGGGGTTATGTGCACCCACAATTTTTAATACTGGTATATAGTGCCATTGTCTGACTGGGAATTCAAAGAATATATGGGGGTTACGTGCACCCACAATTTTTGCTACTGCTATACAGTTCCATTGTCTCACTGGGAATTCAAAGAATATATGGGGGTTATGTGCACCCACAATTTTTAATACTGGTATACAGTGCCATTGTCTGACTGGGAATTCAAAGAATATATGGGGGTTACGTGCACCCACAATTTTTAATACTGCTATACAGTTCCTTTGTCTCACTGGGAATTCAAAGAATATATGGGGGTTATGTGCACCCACAATTTTTAATACTGGTATACAGTGCCATTGTCTGACTGGGAATTCAAAGAATATATGGGGGTTATGTGCACCCACAATTTTTAATACTGGTATACAGTGCCATTGTCTGACTGGGAATTCAAAGAATATATTGGGGTTATGTGCACCCACAATTTTTACTACTGGTATATAGTGCCATTGTCTGACTGGGAATTCAAAGAATATATGGGGGTTATGTGCACCCACAATTTTTAATACTGGTATACAGTGCCATTGTCTGACTGGGAATTCAAAGAATATATTGGGGTTATGTGCACCCACAATTTTTACTACTGGTATATAGTGCCATTGTCTGACTGGGAATTCAAAGAATATATGGGGGTTATGTGCACCCACAATTTTTAATACTGGTATACAGTGCCATTGTCTGACTGGGAATTCAAAGAATATATGGGGGTTATGTGCACCCACAATTTTTAATACTGGTATACAGTGCCATTGTCTGACTGGGAATTCAAAGAATATATGGGGGTTATGTGCACCCACAATTTTTACTACTGGTATACAGTGCCATTGTCTGACTGGGAATTCAAAGAATATATTGGGGTGACGTGCACCCACAATTTTTGCTACTGCTATACAGTTCCATTGTCTCACTGGGAATTCAAAGAATATATGGGGGTTATGTGCACCCACAATTTTTAATACTGGTATACAGTGCCATTGTCTGACTGGGAATTCAAAGAATATATGGGGGTTATGTGCACCCACAATTTTTAATACTGGTATATAGTGCCATTGTCTGACTGGGAATTCAAAGAATATATGGGGGTTACGTGCACCCACAATTTTTGCTACTGCTATACAGTTCCATTGTCTCACTGGGAATTCAAAGAATATATGGGGGTTATGTGCACCCACAATTTTTAATACTGGTATACAGTGCCATTGTCTGACTGGGAATTCAAAGAATATATGGGGGTTATGTGCACCCACAATTTTTAATACTGCTATACAGTTCCTTTGTCTCACTGGGAATTCAAAGAATATATGGGGGTTATGTGCACCCACAATTTTTAATACTGCTATACAGTTCCTTTGTCTCACTGGGAATTCAAAGAATATATGGGGGTTATGTGCACCCACAATTTTTAATACTGGTATACAGTGCCATTGTCTGACTGGGAATTCAAAGAATATATTGGGGTTATGTGCACCCACAATTTTTAATACTGGTATACAGTGCCATTGTCTGACTGGGAATTCAAAGAATATATGGGGGTTATGTGCACCCACAATTTTTAATACTGGTATACAGTGCCATTGTCTGACTGGGAATTCAAAGAATATATGGGGGTTATGTGCACCCACAATTTTTAATACTGGTATATAGTGCCATTGTCTGACTGGGAATTCAAAGAATATATGGGGGTTACGTGCACCCACAATTTTTAATACTGGTATATAGTGCCATTGTCTGACTGGGAATTCAAAGAATATATGGGGGTTACGTGCACCCACAATTTTTGCTACTGCTATACAGTTCCATTGTCTCACTGGGAATTCAAAGAATATATGGGGGTTATGTGCACCCACAATTTTTAATACTGGTATACAGTGCCATTGTCTGACTGGGAATTCAAAGAATATATGGGGGTTATGTGCACCCACAATTTTTAATACTGGTATACAGTGCCATTGTCTGACTGGGAATTCAAAGAATATATGGGGGTTATGTGCACCCACAATTTTTACTACTGGTATACAGTGCCATTGTCTGACTGGGAATTCAAAGAATATATTGGGGTGACGTGCACCCACAATTTTTGCTACTGCTATACAGTTCCATTGTCTCACTGGGAATTCAAAGAATATATGGGGGTTATGTGCACCCACAATTTTTAATACTGGTATACAGTGCCATTGTCTGACTGGGAATTCAAAGAATATATGGGGGTTATGTGCACCCACAATTTTTAATACTGGTATATAGTGCCATTGTCTGACTGGGAATTCAAAGAATATATGGGGGTTACGTGCACCCACAATTTTTGCTACTGCTATACAGTTCCATTGTCTCACTGGGAATTCAAAGAATATATGGGGGTTATGTGCACCCACAATTTTTAATACTGGTATACAGTGCCATTGTCTGACTGGGAATTCAAAGAATATATGGGGGTTACGTGCACCCACAATTTTTAATACTGCTATACAGTTCCTTTGTCTCACTGGGAATTCAAAGAATATATGGGGGTTATGTGCACCCACAATTTTTAATACTGGTATACAGTGCCATTGTCTGACTGGGAATTCAAAGAATATATGGGGGTTACGTGCACCCACAATTTTTAATACTGCTATACAGTGCCATTGTCTGACTGGGAATTCAAAGAATATATGGGGGTTATGTGCACCCACAATTTTTAATACTGGTATACAGTGCCATTGTCTCACTGGGAATTCCACAAATAATTTGGGGATTCATTCACCCTACATCTCAGGCTCTTGCCATATTCACCCAGGTTGTCAGTGCTGCACCAGCTCGTTCCCAGACAGCTCGGCCCGAAAAACACGTTACCTATATAGAGGATTTGGACAATGAAGACAACATGTTCTAAATCTAATGTCTGCACCTTCTCCAGAATTAAAATAAAGGCAGCGTTTAACTTTCAAATAGCACTGCACAAAGGAAGAGCTTATCAGCTTGTCTCATGACATGCTACTGAAAAGTTTCATTTGTGTATCTTAATGTAAATATAGTTGTATAAGCTTTTTGGGTTTTAGGCACTGCCAAGTTATTTATTACCACCCGCTCCCTTATAATGATGATGACGCCAAAGTCACTGTGGGTGTTCAGAGCTCACAGCTTTGGGTGACATTTGTCTTGCTCTCTGTCGGTACCAGCTGTCTTTTTGGATACCGTAAAGTTATGTTGACTTTATTAACAGCTATAGAAGCTTTAGCCAGGTTGTGACGGTGTGTAACCCTAACAACACTAAGTGGGATACACATTAATAGTCAGTCTATGTACGCTAAACGTATCACTGAAGTAATTTTTTTTCCCTCTCCCCTAATATAAGAAAGGAACAGACATTAGACCTAGACCGGGGTTCGAGGCTTGAAAAAATCCAGTATTATTTGTTCTTCATGATGTGAAATATGTGTTGAAAAGCAACCCAAGATGAAGTCAGCCATGTGTGCCAGTGTGTTACTTGGCATGCCTTTGCTGGCCCCAACTGTAAGGGTCACTCTCCATTTCCTCCATTTTCCACTCCCCTTCACACCATTTGTGGTGAAGCAATGGGATGCACTGAAGTGCACCCTCTAGCCTCGTGTGGGATAGGGACATCAGATGCCACTCCAACCCCCTCGTCTTCCTCCGCCAGCCAACGGTGCGAAGATGAGAGGAGTGTGCTCTGAATGTTTTCTGCCTAGCAGAGGCTAGTTCTCACTTACGAAAATGGCCCCACTTTGACCTGTATATCAGGCACAATGGTGTAGGTTTCAAAGAAACATGGCACCAACAAGTTGGAAAATGTGGGCCATGCGTGGACCGTGTTTGAGTCTGGCAAGCTCCAGATCTGCTACCAGGTTCCAGCCATTATCACAGGCGCAAAAATGCCAGGCCCCAGGTGTAGCAGGGAAAAAAAAATGCCATCTCAGCCAGGATGGCATCCCTGACCTCGGAGGCACTGTGCTGTCTGTCCCCCAAGCTGATCAGTTTCAGCACGGCCTACTGACATCTCCCCATGCCAGTGTTACAGTGTTTTCCGCTAGTAGCTGGGGTGGAGGTTGCAGCTTCGTAGGGTTTCAGTCTACTCCTGCCATGAATTTTGGCCTGGGAGAGGAGATAGGCCACCCCAGTTTGCACCCGGGGAACAGACTCCACCACATTCACCCTGCCTGTCATTAAAGATAAGCACTGCAGCATCCCTGACCACAGGCGCTTGTCCATGTGTCGGTGGTCAAGTGGACCTTGCAGCAAAGCGCAGAGCTCTGGGCCCGACTGATGTTATGGGACACATGCAGGCGCAAGGCAGAGACAGCACACCAAGAGAAGTAGTAACGGCTAGGCCCAGCATAGGGAGGTGCCCCAGCTGCCATCTGCTGACGGAAGGCCTGGGTCTCCAGAAGCATAAACAAACACCAACATCTCCAGGGCCAGCAGTTTATCGATGAGGCTGTTACAGGCTTGGGCATGGGGGTGGGTTGTATTGTACTTCTGCCTGCAATGAAAAGCTTGGGAAATGTGGAGTGGCTGGGAAGAGGCGCATGATGGTGCAGGCCAAAAGGGCGCATGAGGGTGAACTCCCCAATGTGTCAGAGATAGGTGTGTAGGTGTCCTTGCATCATATACTTGCACCATATTTGGCTTTGGAAGTCAATTTTGTGCCAAAAAGTGGTTAAGACAGCGATCCCTCAGCTACTCCCGTTACACTGTCTATTGAAGTTACCATCTGTGGAAGTGGACCACCATTTCTAAGATCCCAAAGGAAGCAGGCAAGAGATGTGCAGTTCAGAAAAAAAGATGAGAAAATAAGTTTAGGCTGTAGAGCACAGAGGGATCGGAGAGGACAGAGCTGGTGTCGGCCAGGTATTCCCACAACATGCGCCTATACTTGTCCCTCCTGGTGACACTAGGCCCCTGAGTGGCAGTAATTTGTCCAGGGGGGCCATTAACGTGTTCCAGACCTAGGAATAAGTCTTCCAACAGGGTAGAGTTTTGCATGCCTTTGCTTTTACCCACTGTTTTTGCTGCTTAGCTTCCCTCCACATCTACTCTGCTTTCACCCCTAAACATCACCCCAGTTTATGCCTTTGCTTCTACCCAGGTTTTTTGTTGATTTAGCTTCCCTCTACATCTACACTGCTTTAGCCCCTAGACATCACCCCTGTCCATGTGGGGTCGGTGGCCTCGTCATCCACCAACTCCTCTTCCAATTGCGCACTGCCCCCTTACTGCAAACCGCACATGACCACAGCTTGCCTTGATGGCAACTGTGTCTCATGATCCCCACTTAGGTCCAGACAAGTCGGTGGCGGGTCCAAAACCCCAAAATTGGAAGGAAATGGCAGATGCTGCAGTATTTCTAACACCTGTTCCTGGTGCTCGGGCCTGGTCTGTGTTGTACCCTGCACCCTGCTTAACGCATCTGCCATATCCGAAGTTGTGCTGAGCGCATGCTAATGTTTCGTGTCCAGTGCAATGGATGGGATGGGATTTCACATAAGTCTGCCACCCATGGCCACTCATGGTTGAGCAACTGAGGGAGTTGACTTTGACGAACCCGAGGGTTTTGGAGTTGGAACTACATCAAAGGTCTGTGCTGCTCACACACTCTGCTCAACACATGATATGTTTAGTGCCAGCAGTGTGGAGACGTCGCACAACAGCCGTTGTTCCAGCAGGTACAGGCGTTGTAGGAGTGCATAGAGGCTAGCAGCGGCAACTATACACTTTAAAAACTATCCGCACAAGCGCCACACTTTCACCAGTAGCTCAGGAACATTGGGGTACCTTTTTCAAAAGATTAGCAGCAATGAGTTAAAAACGTGGCCCAGGCATGGAATATGTTGCAGGCTGCCAAGCTACAGAGCCAATCCCAGGTTACGGCCATTATCACACATGACAACATGCCTGGGCCCAGGTGCAGTGGCAAAAACCACATTGCCGTCTCATCGAGGATGGCATGACTCACTTTGTAGGCAGTGTGCTGTCTGGCCCCCAAGCTGATGAGCTTCAGCACGGCCCGCTGACGTCTCCCCACACCAGTGTTGCAGCGTTTCCAGCTCGTAGCTGGGGTCAATTTAACAGCGGAGGAGGGTGGTGTTTCAGCCCTCCTCCCAGGAATGTTGTGTGGGGAGACAAGTCAGGCCACCACATTTTGCGACCCGGTCCACGCCTCAACTACATTCAACCACTGTGCCCAAATTGAAAGGTAGCGTCCCTGTCCGCATGCACTTGTCCATTCGTAACTGGTCACATGGAACTTTAGGGCTAAGCGCTGAATTTAGGGACCGCCTCATGTTTGGGGGAAAGTGCTGGTGTGGACGGCACAGTGCGGTGGCGCAGTAGACACTCTGCCCAAAAAGGGCAGAGTGTCCCCCAGCCGGGATTCCAACATCTCCTGGGCCAGATTTCTTGAGATGAGGCCGTTGAAGCCTTGGGCATGTGGGTGGGTTGCGCTGTACTTTAGCATGAAATGAAAGGCTTGGGAGATGGGGAGTTGCTGGGAAGAGGCGCATGATGGCGCGGGCAAAAGGAGAAATGGCAGGAAAAGGTGAGGATAAGGGTGAACTCCCCAAAGTGTCAGAGGCAGATGTGGAGGTGTCCTGGCTCCTGGTCTGGACTGCAGCGCCAGCCCTGTCAACAGTGGAAGAGGCAGTGGCCGCCAGGCCAAACGACGATTATCCTGCGCTTGCTCTCACCCACTGAGCCCAGGGCTTGCCTTCCAAATGATGGCACCCGCAAGAGGTGGTGAGATTCCTCTCCGCAGATCTCCAAACCATCTTGGACTTGCAAATTGCACTAAATTTGTCATGTAACTGACATGTATATGATGAGTCTATCCATTGTCTGTTCATTTTGGTGAAAGTCAGCCTGTCAGCTGACAGACAGCTGTGCTTGTCAGTGATGATGTCACCGGCTGCTTGTACCCCCAGTTTTTGCTGCTTAGCTTGCCTCCACATCCACACTGCTTTTGCCCCTACACATCACCCCTATCCATGCCTGTGCCTCTAGCCATAAGTCTGCCACCCATGGAAACTCATGGTGCAGAAAGTGAGGGAGCTGACTCTGAGGAACCCTTGGGTTTTGTAGCTGGTACTCCATCAAAGGTCTCTGCTGCTCACACACCCTGCTGAACATACGGTATCTAGGGTTAGAGCGTGTGGTGACCTCGCACAACAGTAGGTGCTTCAGGCAGATGTAGGCCTTGCTGGAGTGTATTGCGGCTAGCTCCAGGTACTGTAGACTTGGGAAAGTGGGTGTCCAAGTGCCGCACTTTCACCCTTAGCTCAGCTAATTTGGGGTATGTTTTTAAAAATCATTGCACCACTACATTGAACATGTGGGCCAGGCATGGAACGTGTTGGAGGCTGGCAAGCTCCAGAGCCCTCCAACAAGCTAAAAAACCTGGCCCCAGGGGCAGCGGGGATAAACAAATTGCCATCTCATCCAGGATGGCATCCCTGACCTCAGAGGCAGTGTGCTGTCCGTCTCCCAAGCTGATGAGCTTCAGCCCAGCCTGCTGACGTCTCCCCACACCAGTGTTGCAGCGTTTTCAGCTCGTAGCTGGGGTAAATCTAACAGCGGAGGAGGAGGAGGGTGGTGTTTCAGCCCTCCTCCCAGGAATGTTTTGTGGGGAAACAAGTCAGGAAAATTCTTGAAACGGGAGAGTTTTGCATCTTTGCCCTTGCTGCCTATGGACATCCCTTTGCCTCTAGCCACCATTTTCCCTGCTTTGCTTGCCTCCACATCCACACTGCTTTTGCCCCTAGACATCACCCCAGTCCATGCCTTAGCTTGTACCCCCAGTTTTTCCTGCTTAGCTTGCCTCCACATCCACACTGCTTTTGCCCCTAGACATCACCCCAGTCCATGCCTTAGCTTGTACCCCCAGTTTTTCCTGCTTAGCTTGCCTCCACATCCACACTGCTTTTGCCCCTAGACATCACCCCAGTCCATGCCTTAGCTTGTACCCCCAGTTTTTCCTGCTTAGCTTGCCTCCACATCCACACTGCTTTTGCCCCTAGACATCACCCCAGTCCATGCCTTAGCTTGTATCCCCAGTTTTTCCTGCTTAGCTTGCCTCCACATCCACACTGCTTTTGCCCCTAGACATCACCCCAGTCCATGCCTTAGCTTGTACCCCCAGTTTTTCCTGCTTAGCTTGCCTCCACATCCACACTGCTTTTGCCCCTAGACATCATCCCTATCCATGCCTCTTCCCCTAGCCATAACTCTGCCACCCCTGGAAACTCATGGTGCAGAAACTTTGGTTGCTGACTTTGAGGAACCCTTGGGTTTTGTAGATGGAACTCCATCAAAGGTCTGTGCAGCTCACACACCCTGCTCAAGATATGGTATTGTAGGGTTTCAGCGTGTGTGAATGACGGACAACAGCCTGTGTTTGGACAGATGTAGGCCTTGCTAGAGTGTTTTTAGGCTAGCAGCGACTCCTGTGCACTTGCAAAAGTGGGCGCACAAGCGCCGCATTTTCAACAGTAGCTTCGGTACATTTGGGTATGTTTTTAAAAAACTTTGCACCACTAGGTTAGACGTGGGCCAAACATGGAACGTGTTGGAGGCTGGCAAGCTCCAGAGCCGCTACCAGGTTCCAGCCATTATCACAGGCGTAAAAATGCCAGGCCCCAGGTGTAGCAGGGGAAAAAAAATGCCATCTCAGCCAGGATGGCATCCCTGACCTCGGAGGCACTGTGCTGTCTGTCCCCCAAGCTGATGAGCTTCAGCACCGCCTGCTGACGTCTCCCCACACCAGTGTTTTAGCGTTTGCCGCTAGTAGCTGTGGTGGAGGTTGCAGCGTCGTAGGGTTTCAGTCTACTCCTGCCATGAATTTTGGCCTGGGAGAGGAGATAGGCCACCCCAGTTTGCACCCGGGGAACAGACTCCACCACATTCACCCTGCCTGTCATTAAAGATAAGCACTGCAGCATCCCTGACCACAGGCGCTTGTCCAAGTGTCGGTGGTCAAGTGGACCTTGCAGCAAAGCGCGGAACTAAGGGCCCACCTGATGTTGAGTGACACGTGCTGGTGCAAGGCGGGGACGCCACACCGGGAGAAGTTGAGACGGCTAGGGACGGCATAGTGAGGTGCCACAGTTGCCATCAGGTCCGGGAAGGCGGGAGTTTCAACAAGCCGGAACGCCAACCTCTCCTGGGCCAGCAGTTTAGCGATGTTGGCGTTCTAGGCTTGCGTGGGTGGGTGGTTAGCGGTGTATTTCTGCCGGCGCTCCAATGTCTGAGAGATGGTGGGTTGTTGTAAAGAAGCGCCTGATGGTGCCTTTGATGGTGCAGGAGAAGGAGATAAGACAGAAACAGGGGAGGATGAGGGAGAAGTCAACAAAGTGGCGGAGGCAGATGAAGTGATGTCCTGGCTCGTCCTCTGGAGTGCATCGCCAGCACTGTGAGCAGAGGCAGTGGCATGAACGGCGGGCGACGTTTGTCCTGCCGTTGCTGCCTGCCACTGATTCCATTGCTTGGATTCCAAATGACGGTGCATTGAAGTGGTGGACAGGTTGCTCTTCTCAGGGCCCCTACTCGATTTCGAGAGGCAAATTGTGTAGACGACACTATATCTGTCCTCGGCGCATTCCTTGAAAAAACTCTACACCTTCAAGAAACGTGCCCTCGATGGGGGAGTTTTTCTGGGCTGGGTACAAAAGGGAACATCTTCGGACATTCCGGGTCTGGCCTGGCTTCGGCAAAGCAGCTGACCTCTGCCTCTGGACATGTCTCTGCCTCTAGCTACCCTTTTTGGTGCTGCACCTGCCTCAACATCCACACTACTTTCCCAGCTTGACATCTGCCTTGTCCAGGTGGGGTCGGTGTCCTCGTCGTCCACCACCTCCTCTTCCAACTCCTGTCTCGCCTCCTCCTCCTGCACAATGCGCATGTCAACTGGCTGCCCTGACAGCAACTGCGTCTCATCGTCGTCGATGAGGGTGGGTTGCTGGTCATCCGCCACCAAATCGACCGGAGATGGAATGGAGGAGACTCTAGTGTTTGAGCATCTGGACACAGATACTCGTCTGTTAGGTCCGTGGAATCGCGAAATGGAGGGGCAGGTTGCGGTACAGTCAAAGGAAGGGAGAACAGCTCTGGGGAGCAGGGACAGTTGGGGTTATTGTTCTGAGAAGATTGGGAATTTTGGGTGGAAGGAGGACAAGACTGTTGGGTAAGAGGAGGTAGAGGCTGACTGGCTGGTGGACAATGTGCTTTAAGCGTTATCCGACAGCCATTGCAAGACCTGTTCCTGGTTCTCGGGCCTACTAATCTTTGTACCATTCAGCCTAGTTAATGTGGAACTTTTGTGCAAAGCGCAGAACTTAGGGCCCGCCTGATGTTAAGGGACACACGCTGGTACAAGGCTCAACTCACCCTAAGTGCCAAAAACACTGCTGGTGCAAGGCTCTACTCATGCCAAGGGCCTCAATCTCTGCTGGTAGCTCAGCTTAAGGTCCTGTAACTTTGTTTGGAAGGGCTCATGTTAAGGGCTAGAAAAGTGAATTTTGGAAGGTCTTACCACATCACACACACACACACACACACACACACACACACACACACACACACACACTCAAAATGACAGTTAAGGGTGAGGGCTTTTGGAATTCCCATTGCCTATTCCATTTGTGGTTGTCATGGGGAACGTGATTTAAAGGGGTGGTTGTTACTGTTTGTTGAGCTTAAATTGGGGTTTGTGTCCATCCATTTGGGGAGTAAAGAAGGTTTCCAGGTATTTTCCCACTTTGATAGAGGTTTTTTTGAATGTGGAAAGTGTGTAGTTGTTAGGCAGTGATGTTGGGGTAATAGAGGGTCTTTGGTGTGTTAGATGCCCCCAGGCATGCTTCCCCTGCTGTCCCAGTGTCATTCCAGAGGTGTTGGCATCATTTCCTGGGGTGTCATAGTGGACTTGGTGACCCTCCAGACACGGATTTGGGTTTCCCCCTTAACGAGTATCTGTTCCCCATAGACTATAATGGGGTTCGAAACCCGTTCGAACACACGAACATTGAGCGGCTGTTCGAATCGAATTTCGAACCTCGAACATTTTAGTGTTCGCTCATCTCTAATTATTACCAATAGATAGGTATATATATATATAGAGAGAGCAATATATACATCTACCACGCAGTACATATACTGTATATACAAAACAATATATACACATACTGTACAATGCTGTACATACCTATACACTACATTACACTTTGGGTGCAGATAGAGGGGGCATTATACATATACATACATATAACATATTACATACAGTATATATACAGTGTACATTATAGTATATTACATACACAGTACATTACAGACATATATATATAGAGCATTACATACATGTACAGTACATTACATATATAGCATTACATACATATGAAGTACATTACATTGATAAATATTACATACATGTAGAGCAAATTACATATATACTGTACATATACTGTACATACATGTAGAGCACATTACATATATACTGTACATACATGTAGAGCACATTACATATATACTGTACATATACTGTACATACATGTAGAGCACATTACATATATACTGTACATACATGTAGAGCACATTACATATATACTGTACATATAATGTACATACATGTAGAGCACATTACATATATACTGTACATACATGTATAGCACATTACATGTATACTGTACATATACTGTACATACATGTATAGCACATTACATATATACTGTACTTATACTGTACATACATACATGTAGAGCACAATAGAGAATAGAGTGATGAGTATTGTGCTGACTGTCTCCAGGGATGGCGGGGTTAATGTGTGGCAGTGACAGGCGTGTGCTGGTGTTTCCTGTTATGTGACATGTGGCGCTATCTTGATGCTCGGCTGCCTTTGTTACAGTCACAGTTTTCAGGGTAAATATTTAGTGCTGGACGACCCAAAACAAAGAGAGAAACCTGTCACCAAAATATTCCATGCGAGGAGCCGCGTCTACCAAGAACGAGCCCTGCTCTCCTAGAGCTGCTGTAGGTGGGGCATCAGTCCAGGGGCTGGAGTGTGACAACTGCTGCTCCCCAGTGGTTGTCGCTCCCTTTCCCCATTCATGGACTGTCTATATTCCCAAGAAATACAGGGAGTGAACAGGATTAGGAAAACATGGCTCATTCCAGAAACAGCGCCCCTCCTGTGTATAGGTTATGACTGGTACTGCAGCTCAGCTCTAAGAAACTGAAATGGGCTCAGTTGCAATACCCTGCACAACCTGATTTTCTAATTCTACGCAACCCATTAACCCTTTAAGCACACGGGGTAGTTTGGGGGCGACTTTTTTTATGTTTATATGAGGGCTTATTTTTTGTGTGCCGAGTTGTACTTTTAGATGCCACCATTTTTGGCTACCAGTAATGTTTTGGTTAGCTTTTTCTTAGTGTTTTTGGGGGAGTTCGCAGAAACCGTCGAAAAGAGGGAGGACGTTTCTCTCCGCCATATTTTAGACCGCTCTTTTAGCGGTCCACCTCTCCGTTATTCGCAAATCTGAACCGAGCCTAATTTGTTATTTTGTTTCAATTATTTATTTATTTTTAATTTATTTAATTTTTAATTTTTTTTTTTTTAATTTATTTATTTATTTTTTTTAATTTTCACTGTCCCACTAGGGAACTTGATCCTGTACAATGTACTGCAATACTTTGCCCATAGATAGCATACTGCCCACAGACTGCCCATGTGCAATAGGGAAAGGTAACCTCTATGGGAGTGGCCGGCGCCGGCTGCCGATGCTTAACCCCTTGCTGTTCGCCTACTCCCATGCATTCCTATGGGAGCGAGGTATTCGAAACTATGTATCGAATACTATTCTAATCAACACTAGTAGTAACCCAATATTCCCAAAATAGTGAATATTGGCCGTGTGACAGACGTTTTTTGGAATTGATCGGGGCTATTCATATGAGCGATATCTTGACGAGACCGTTAAAAATACGGTATGTCCTAATGTTCCCCGTATTCACGGATCCATGAAAATGGCTCCCCCGTGGATGTAAGGGCCATTTTGCCTCACAGTTGTCTGAGCTCACACAGTTTTTTGAAGCAGATTTTGACGCGGGAATCCGCCTTAGCCGTGAACGCATCGCGGTTCTTCCTGCAGCCTTTGGAACACAAAGTTCACAGAGTTTTCCCTCCGCAGACTTTCTGTTACCATTATATCTACAGGGAAACCGCCGGCGTTTCCGTAGATATAAGTGACATGCTGCGATTTTCAAAACCGCTATGGTTTTGGAAATTGCAGTGTGTCCGTGCTGCGATTTTTTTCCGCAAAGTGGGTATAGGATTTGGATGAATCCCATCCACTTTGCAAGTACTGTAATTCCTTGATTTTTTTGGCATTCGGCATTCCGACAGTCGCGGCATTCCGCTCCAGATTAGGCCCTAGTTGGGAAGGAGGTGTCGCACCGCAGATGCCTGCGGCTGATTCAGCTGCGGAAACCGTGGCAAGATGGCGCAACTCGCTTCTTTTTTCCGCAAGTGGGAACAAAAAAAGAAGTGAACGGCTCCCATTGAAGTCAGCATCAGTCGGTGTCGAAACCCGGTCCAAAAAAAACCCATGTGACCTCAGCCTTAGGGAACCTTCACACGGAGTTTACGCTCCGCCCATTCTGAACGTAAACTCGTTACTTTTCACTTTTTGCACTTGCAGGAGTTTTCTGCAGCCCATCCGACCCTTATGGAATATCTAAAATTTGGCTGTATATTTTGGATCGATCACATGCGACGTAGATTTCCTGGATTTATAGTCATGCACTGGGTGCGATAATCTGTGTGCGGTGCTATATACAGGATTACATTGTAAAACTTGACAGGGTTTGCTTTTTGCACTGCAGCAGGTGGAGGTGGAGTTGAGTCCTTGCAATTAGCACTAGGGGGCGTGGGTGGCCAATGGGCGGCAGTGTGGAGCTGTCAGTGCGGCCGGCCCAGGATACACCTGCTGTGATCCAATGAGGCTGGGCACACCCCTGACAATACACAGGTGCTCACACTGTAAAGCTCAACTACACAATGCTATGCGGAGACTCCTCTAACACCAGCTCGCTGTTCCAGCATCTACTACTACCCCCAATGTACCCATGAGGCGGCAGGAAGTGCCTGCACGCTGCCAGCTGCCCGGACGCTTCGTTGTTTTTTTAAATTTTTTAGTTGTATCAATTTTTTAAAAAATATTCTACTAGATTTTCCAAACTGAGGACATGGAGAGGACGAGACCCCGGGTGTGTGTTATACTCTTCAGTACGGCGCTGCTCATCGGCCTTGTGTGTGTCGCAGGCGTGGACGCGACCGATTGTAAGTAGCCGCCATGTTTTATTGCGTATTGTATATTTTAGATTTCTGGAGTGTATGTCATGGAGTATGGCTGATGTCTTGGGTTTTAGTTGAGTGTGTCAGATTTGTGAAGGTTCCAAAAAAAATCTGCAGAAGAAATTTGAGACTTTTTGAGATTTTCTGGGGAATGATGGTGATCACGGCGATATATCCTACCACAATGGGTTAAACATCACATATGGCCGTATTCACATGGTACTAAATTGCATCAGAAAAAAATCTCAATTTTACAGATTTCAGCTGGAAAATTTAAGAATCTCCATCAAATTTTTTTTAATTTTTCTGATGCAGTTTTAACTGTCGAACTGCACCGTGTGAATGAACCCTAATGGTCAATGTTATCGGGCAGCAGTGACTTTTGGGGGATCACTGTGTCAGGACTAGCCCGAGAGGAGGACTTGGCAATAAGTTGGTGTCTACGAAGGCCACCGGACCTTCAGAATGAAGGCGTGGCTTCAAAGTTTGTAACAGGGTGCTGAAAATGCCCGCCCGTACAATTAAAGGGGATGTCCAACCTATAATAAAGGGTCTCTTTTTGCCTTTTGAAACCGCGCCCCTCTAGACTATGGGCAGTGACGCTTGCATGAATAGGAATAAGCTGCAATACCAGGCACAGCCATTGAAAATGAGTGGCGCTGTTTTGGGGAAAAAAAAAATAGACCCTTTATTCTAATCCTGTTAGTCGTTTTTTTTACATCACACAGGCAACCAATTTTTGTATATATGCTGAAAACCCACTTCTTATGTCTATTGTATAGGTTTTTGGATACCCGTATAGATCTGTCCATTCCCCACCTTTCACCCGTTCCGATGGTTTTCTATCTATGGAGTTATGGGTTTGAAACGAGTCAACTTACCTATATCCGCCGCCATGACATCACTGTCTGTTTCCAAGGATGTCCGTAGTGCTATAATGGAACATCTGGGGGTCAATGCATGTATCGCCATATAACCCAAAAATCTGACCTATAGGCCTTCTTTCTGACCACCATGGTAGTTCTAGATCTTGGAGATGTATTAGAACTGGTGCAGTTGTCCATAGCAGCCGAAAACCCTGTGAACAATGAGACCTGGTTGCTATGCTCTACTCTTCCCTGGCACCAATTATACCACATTGTTCCATGTGAGGCCTATAGACTCTCTCGATCTTCCAGCTCTGCTCTTCCCTGGCACCAATTATACCACATTGTTCCATGTGAGGCCTATAGACTCCCTCGATCTTCCAGCTCAACTTTCACCAGCCCAAATTTAGCTATTATGGCCAAGGACCACGATGAAAATACAAAAAACCATGATGGTGGGATTATTTGTCCCAACAATCCCACCATTGATCAAAAGGCTGCATCGTGGAAGTCAAAAAGGAACCATGTACGGCTTCCTTAAGGCTATGGGTGCAAACACATTGTGGTTTTTCCCACAGTGCTTCTCACCCATTGGACCAGACGCTAGTCTACTCTTAAGCACAGAGCTGCAGTACCCCGGTGTCGCCACCATATGGTGGATGGGGCTGTAGAACTGCTTCTGACACCTGGAAGCAGCCCGATCAGCTGATCGGTTCAGGGCCCAGGTATAAGTATGGGAAACTTGGGTGCCCCAAAAAAATCCTTTAAGTTTATATATCCCAGAAGACCATGGGGAGGCCAAATTCATTAGCAGAAAGATGGGGGCGCTGTATGATGTATCTGTATTTTCCAGCTCTGTAAAACGATTTTGGACGATTCCCACCCCATTCTCTCCCACCCATAACTTTGTTACATTGTTGTCAGTTCAGTGATCAGTTCTTTAGAGATCACCAGTGATCGAGGGGATGCTTTGACCAGCCGTACGTTTTCCCTGCAGTGGCCTCTGCTGGAGAATTGTAGTATTACACGATGCTTATTCTGCTGAATGTCTGGCCGAATCTGACTAATAGAGGGAGGGCTGCGTAGACACACTTGCCGTGCTTTGGTCAAGTCTAGAAGACGCATGTTGCAACTTGAGGAGAGCATCCAAGTGCCATGCCAGCTACCCTAGTGCTAAAAGGAGCAATGGGATAGAAGTGAACTTTTTTTTTTTTTTTTGGGGGGGGGGGAATTGACAAAAAGAGACTCTATTTAAAGGTACAGCCTGAATATTTTGATGGACAGACCAGGGCTGCTAGGCTTATTTTATTGTTGCTGTCTATGTTTTACGATGAGACATCTCGCTTGTACCTTGGACTGAAAGGGAAAAATTGCTACAAAAGAAGTGATCAGTCAACAAAAAAGTACCGTCTGTATGTTTACTGTACATACCGTATATACGCTGCACTGAATCTTGGGCCAAAATGTTATTTTTTGTTGCTTTGATATTTTGCCCAAAACAGTAGATGGTTATGTTTGCTGGTCCAGAAGCCGCGTAACCTGCATTTCCAGGAGTTGTTATGCAATCATTAACCCCTCCTCTGCTGGAGGAATGCCAGAGACCCAATGCCGTCTCCTTAAGTCCAATAAACACACAACTCCTTGACATTGTCCATTGTATGAGCCTAGGAAAATAGACTGAGGTGAGGGTTTTCTCACTTGCCGCCTAAGTGTTTATGTGAAGGGGCGTCCCTTCAATTCTTGACCTATATCCCTAAGTGGAACATTTACTTATTTTTTTACGATGGAGCCTTTGAGGGGACTAAGTTCAAAGACCCCATGGGTGCGATGGGACCCTCATCCTCGGTCTAGCAGGGTCCGAGTGGGTCCCTTTTTATGGCGCTGTCTAATTAAAGGCTTTTTCCTATTGTAGGATATGGCTTCAAGTCACAACTGGTGAGGGTTCAACTTCTAGGACCTCCACCCATCCCAAAGATAAAGGGTTGGTGGTCTTAATTGAAAAGGATGCACCCACTTCCACTTACTTGTGTCCGGATGTACTGCAGGTCAATGCATAGAAAGTGGCCAGGACTGGAACAATAGCTAAAGAGATGCTAACGGATCTATATGGGACCTTTTGGATCCGACCTGTGACCCCAAAGGTTGGTCTTCACCCATATGTAATGGTTTAGCTCCTGCAGGTACGGTGAGAGTACAGTGCCACAACTTGGCAGTCAGGTTCATTGGTTATGTTATAGTGTGTTATCATACAACATAGTGCAAGTACATTATGGGTTACATATATGCACGTCAAGGAAGTTCATAATGCGGTCAGTGCTCTGGAATTTTCTGGAGTCTCAATCACATGGTGATTCATTGGCAGTAGAACTAAGCTGCCCTGTGGGGGAAGTTCTTGCTCTTCTATGGTTTGACCCACTGATGTCAGGCGTTGTCCAGGTCACCCAGGGTAAGTGATGGCTCACTGTTCCTGCACTTCATAAAGGCAAGACGGAGTGACTTTGTAAGAGCAAGAGGTCCTATATCTGCAGAAGGACTGCTTGGAGGAGGCAACATCTAGAACGGTTGGGTGACCTAGGAAAGTCTTGCAAGTTATTAACCACTTGAATGGTTCAGCAAATCGGGGCACCTGATGAGCAAGAACCCAGGTCTTGTGGGATTTGCACCACCACAACAGCCTTGGATGCCTGTAGCGAATAAGCCAATATCCCATGGCATGTTGATCCTGTGAAGATCCTCCGCGTCTTCTTTCCCCACCAGAGGGAATCAAGGTTACCTGGTGGGGAAACTGTGTGGTGTCTCTGAGTGGGCCATACAGAGAAGCAGTACGTTGGCCATATTGCCACAGCCTTATGGCAGCAGCTGGATCTGTAAAGTGGCAACCTCTGCTCGTGTGTCCTATAGAGTAGTTGTATCTTTTTAAGACCCTCTTTCCTTTCCAATGCAGACTGGTTTTCATTTGTGCAATATACTGGAGCTGGACCGCTTGAGGATTCTTAGGTGCCTAGGAATTCGCTGCACAGGGTTCTCGTCGAGGTGACCAAGGCCCAAGTGTCAAATACTGACCTTAAACCTGGAAGTTCAGAAACATGCGGGTCAGCATGGGTCATACGTCTACACTTGTTTACTGTAAATTTGCAGTAAATCTTAAGCTTACGATGTGTCAGACCTTTATGACCTGTTGTTGGGGTAAATAGGTTTTGTGGCTTAATTAGTTCATGTGGTCATCCTGTAATTGACCCACTGACAGGTAAAGGAATGGTCTACCGCCAGCTTTACTGTTACTAGATATAGTTACTGTGGTTGGTGTCTTCTGAACTGTTGGGGTAAGGGATAAAGCGAAATAATTTTTATTTTTTTATTTTTTTCAATTGGTTCCATGGTCTCTATGGTCCATGAACAAGAAGTGATGGCTAACTATCCCTCGTCGACTTGGACCAGGAGTGTATTGAAATACATGTTAGATCTTTTGGGTTTTGGCATCGTCCATGTTGGAAATGGACCCAATGTTATGTTTTTTGGTTGTTTTTTTAAAAAAATATATAGAGAATGACTTTAGGTGGTCCAACATCTTTTCTGGCCACGTTCCCTTCCCTGCTGACCACTGACAATGTTCAAGTAATGGTGTGAGATTCCTGACTTTGTCTACTCAATGTCACATGAAGTTGACCAGTTCTGAGGTTCTTTAAGTTTTGGAGCAACTAATAGGAGGGCCGTAAAATTCAGGTCAATAGTGAAGTTTTTAGCCACATGAAACCTCAAGAATTGGATCAATCGTTATGAGGAGATTGTGCGATGTCTCCAGTTATCCGCACCGGTCACACATTCATGGATTCTGTCCTCCTTACGTGGACTCTGAGAAAATAGCTACATGTCTAGGTTTAGATGTTAGCGCGGTTCAACATTGCGTGTCCCAGTGGTTGGGAAAACAAGAATGCCTGCAAGAGGTCCGGGGTGGTGAACTTTTGTATGGATAGAATGTAGTGATCCATTCTGTACTGCAAATGAAATTGGACGTCACTTCCCAAGCCTAGGGTGGTGAACGGTGTTGGCACAAACACTGCACAACACTGGATAATGAGCCAGATGCTCCACTGACCTCATTCCATTGCTATCATGGTGCACGGCAAGGCTGGAATGGAGGTCTATCCTTTTCTGTGATGAGTCCTGCTTTTTGTCTCGGGCACAATGATAGCTGATGATCGGTGTGGAGAAGACTTTGGCAATTGTATGAAGAGGTCTTCTCATCCATCACTATGGTATGGGGGGGCATAATGTATGGTAACTGGACCCTCTAACCTTCATGTGAAGTACACTAACAGCTTGGCGCTACGTTGATTTGGCCGAGGAACCAGTGGTATGGTCATTTCTCCAAAGCATCCCAGGAGCACTTCTCAATAAGACAGCACCATGATGCATGTTGCTGATACTACTGTAGCCTAAACGTGCTACCGTGGCCTTCTGTATCTCCGAATTTGTCTCCCATTTAGCAGATCTGGGATGTTATTGGGTGTCAATTGTAAAGGGGGGCTCCCATGTTTTGCTGGAACATGACATGGGCAGCAGTTGTAGTAGTGGCGGGTTCCTTGTCGGCATAACAGGTATTGTGTAATCGTTGAGGTTTATCGGTATTTTTTACACTGTACGAGATAACTTTTGTGTTGCCATAAACACGATCATGATGTACTGCCCAGTGGAAAGTTCCTACATATAATTCCTGTAGAACTTGGTGTCCATTAGAGGACTACAAAAAAAACCATTATATATAATTTTTTTTTTTTTTTCTCCTCTGTCCTGGTGTGGCGCCATATTGCAATAGTTCTGGAAGAACATGCCTCCATAATATGGCATCTGATTCATATGAAAGCTAATAGTAGGCTTTTTAGTTGTTCGTGGGATGGCGTCTTAATATGTTCTTGTATAAGATGGCTTATATCCAATTCCTAATTGATTCTTCTTTGTCCTCTAGTTTGTGGCAGCATGGACATCCGCAGTGACGTCAGTCAGCTCCGCAAGTTAGAGAATTGTACCATCATCCAAGGTAATCTACAGATCTTGCTCATGTTTGGTACCAAACCTGAAGATTTCCGAGGCCTGAGTTTCCCCCGTTTGACCATGATCACAGAGTATCTCCTCCTGTTTCGTGTCTACGGCTTGGAAAGTCTTCAGGAACTCTTTCCGAACCTCTCTGTGATCCGGGGTACTCGCCTGTTCTTCCAATACTCCCTGGTGATTTTCGAGATGCCTCATTTGCGGGACGTAGGACTTCATAGTCTCACCAACATCCTACGAGGGGCAGTCCGTATTGAGCGTAACCAGGAGCTCTGTTACCTCACCACCATAGACTGGTCATTGTTGTCAGACTCGGCAGAAAACAACTACATTGTCGGGAACAAGCCCGTGGAGGAATGTACCAATGTTTGTCCTGGCGTCGTGGAATCTTCATGTGTGAAGACTGAGATAGATGGACCTTCAGAACCAAGGTGCTGGACGTCTCGTCGGTGCCAGAAAGGTCAGAATCCATTGCTTATAACGTTTCCTCCATTGCCATGAATCGTTTCTCGAAGTTGTGAGGGCTTCTGCTAAACCAGTTGATGGCAGCAAATCTACTAGATAACCTGGCCTACACCCAAACAAGAGACTGAGACCCAGACTGAGATGCAGGGACTCCTATCATAGACCAATGTGGTGCAAAGAGTCCTAGTCTCCTGTCTGGGTTAGATTTTTAGGCCAGATTCCCCCATGCACATGGGACAACACGTTAGACTGGTCAACTTAGATACACCGACTCGGCACCATATCAAACATGATAAGCTTCAGTTATACCAAATCCACAGAAGGTATCCTATACGAGTGGCTTAGATACATGGGTACAGGTTGACCCGATGATGACAAATTATAGGCTTAGACACTGCTTGATGAGCCAATGCTAGATACACCAGCTAAGCAGAACTTAGTACACATGATGATATTGGGTACACCAATAAGAAGGACACTAACCTCACCATGTTGGCTTAGATTCACCGGGTCAACATTAAGTATCACACGGTGGAATTTATATACATGAGCGCACAGTCATACACTGCGTAGACACACCTTAGCAGTGCAATATCCCACATGATAAGCTTGGATACACTAGATCAGCATTGCTCTTTACTGTATGAAGGTCACTGTCCTTAGATGATGATGGTAATGATACTTGGGTTTGTTTGGTAAGGTATTGGTTAATGGGCGCCTGCATAGCTGCTGCAGTGAGGCCACGCGTGCACCTTGCTGTAACCCGAGCTGATTGTTGCCCCGTGGGCGCAGGTATAGCTCCTGCACACGTGCTGCGGGCGCTCCTATATCTTTACAGTAAACACGGGCTGACATCTGGGGAGAAAACGCTCATTTGTCATGCCAGCCCTTCAGACCGCACATGAATCACGTCCCAAGTTGTCTGACGGCATTAACCATTTCAGGTATGTTTATAGATAGTGTTGTTTCCAGGTATGAGGATGTTTCTAGAAGTCACTGACAGCATCATTAGACAAATTAGACATATTAGACAAGCTGCCTGTCTCTCTGTATAGGAGAGTACATGTACAGGATTAGAAAGTCATATGCCCTTTTTTAAAAAAAAAAAAAAAAAAAAAAAAAAATTAACTCCACACTTGGTGCTATATTAGTTTCAATCAAACAAGTTGCAATACCCGACTTGCACTGGTGAGGCGCTGTTTCTGAAGTAACAGGCACGGGTTGGTGGGTACAATGCTCAGTGGTTACAGTCTCTTAATGGCACAGAGCTTAGCAATTGTAGTCCTTGGGGATGCACGGCTTTATGGCCACAGTGTCTCTAGTGGGCGCACAGGAACATGGCCACAGTCTCTCTAGTGGGTGCACTGCTTCCAGGCCGCAGTCTCTTTAGTGGGGTACAGCTTCGTGGCTGCATTCTTTTTAGTAGGCGCTAAGCATCCTGACCACGGTCTCTCAAGTAAGGGCACAGCTTAATGGCCACAGTCTCTTTAGTAGGCGCTCATTTTCCTGGCCACGGTCTCGAGTAGGGGCAAAGCTTCATGGCCGCAGTGTCTCTAGTGGGTGCACAAGTACATGGCCGCTGTCTCTCTGGCCATGAAGCTGTGCCCATACCAGAGACACTGCGGCCATGAAGCTGTGCCCCTACTCTAGACCGTGGCCAGGAAAATGAGTGCCTACTAAAGAGACTGTGGCCATTAAGCTGTGCCCCTACCAGAGAGACTGCGGCCATGAAGCTGTGCCCCGCTAAAGAGACTGCGGCCACAGCCATGAAGCTGTGCCCCTACTCGAGAGACTGTGGCCAGGAAAATGAGTGCCTACTAAAGAGACTGTGGCCATTAAGCTGTGCCCCTACTAGAGAGACTGCGGCCATGAAGCTGTGCCCCGCTAAAGAGACTGCGGCCAGAAAGCGATGTGCCCAATAGAGAGACTGTGGCCATGAAGCTGTGCCCATACTACAGTCTCTCTAGTGGGCACATCGCTTCCTGGCCACAGTCTCTTTAGCGGGGCACAGCTTCATGTCCGCAGTCTCTCTAGGAGGCGCAAGAGCTTCGTGGCTGCAGTCTCTCGAGTAGGGGCACAGCTTCATGGCCGTGGCCTGTTTGTACTTGGCACATTAGGACTATCTTACGTTGGCTTCCTACCAGAATCGTGCTTGCTTCTACACTGCAGGTAGTCTAACCAAGCAGAACTGTAGTGTAAAGTATGGTGGCAATAGCAGTAGCCACTGAAAGTGTGATCTTGCTTGCAGCAACCCAGTATCTATCTCCATTAGTACAAGTGAGGGGATATATCTCTGGTATATATCATACACTTATAAAAACAAAGGAGATAAAAGATGAAGAACAAGACGAGTCAGTGTTGTGAGATTTATCTGTTTTTCTGTTGAGGTAACAGACCGGTTGGCACACTGTTCCTGCACGTCCTGGTCTGGAGTCACATTTACATATCAAACACAGGCAACTCCTGCCAAGTTTTACTGCAGCTGTCAGTAGGGGGCAGTGTCCTATATTACGTGATGGGCTTCGCCAGAGTATTCTTGAAACCAATGATGTAGGTCGCCCTCATATCAGCCATGTCCTGACCACCTCCAGAGCTTTGTCACGCCATAGATGTCGGCCAATCTTACCAGAATTGACAATTTGGTTGACCTTTGTGTAATGTGAACGGTCACCGTAATGGTCGTTGCCATCCACAAGGTCCCCTTCTACTATCTGTCTGACTCTGGAGACCCCCATATTGGGGTTTGGCCCCTGTTTATGTTGAGTTTCTAGATCTCGTGTTTCTCAAATTTCCACGTAAACCTCTTAATGCTTGCCCAGGGAGACGAGACTTGCAATAAATCTCAAGATCTCCCAGGAAAGTTTCCCTGGCCTGGAGCTGACTGGAATTTTTTTTTTGTAACGTTAGGCACGTAATATTGGTGGCTGGAAGCATTCCTCTTATGGCTGACCTTCAGTACTCAGCCTAGCAATAAGGTGGATTAAAGTTTAATCCTGGGAGTCATAGCACTCCTTGCTCTGTCTGTAGGTATATGCTGAGATTTACATCCAGTCTGGGCTATTCTATGGGTCTTCCACACCATACTATTTGACTGATACAGATGGTTGAACCTCTGAAGATTAGTTTTCGGTCAGACGATTCAGCCCAAAGTTTAGTTTTGGACCCAAAAGAGGTCTAAAAAGTAAACGTTGATGCTCTCCTTCCCTCACCTTTTCTGGGCTTACTGTCCCTTTCTCTGTAGCCTCTTCCAGCCTCTTGGGTGATATCATGTAATATCTGAAGTCCAATCACAGGCATCAGTGGTGACCCTGAGGCACATGACATCACCCAGGAGGCCAGAAGAGGCCTCGCCTAATATATTCTGAGGTATGAATAGACCCCAGAGCATTAGAGTTTCATGTCTGGTTTGCACATGATGAAACTCCAAAGCTTCGGGTTTGGGTCAAACCCAAAACTTCAGGTAAACTTACGTTGAATCTGGTTCGCCGATCTCTCATGAATGTTCGGTGGTGGTAAAACTATGGGTTTTATCGTATGTTGCAACTTCTCCATATTTAAATGAATATGGTTGTATCGTAGTCCCTACACGGAGTCAGTCCATAACAAATTGAAACAGGAGGAGAGTCTTTTTACAGCTTCAAAATCTATACCTTTGCGCTAACTTGTTCATGGGCTGAGGATCTGAAAGCTAAGACGGGTTACTAAAGATGGTGGTGGTTGGGAAACCAAACTATTACATGATCCCTCGAGCCCTCTGTTAAAGCAAAAGCGATGACTCTCGTCTGAAATGCTTTAGTAATCAGATTTCTAAAAAGTAGATGTAGACCTAAGGGCCAGCTGTTTGTTAGGATGGGTACATGTCTTGGCATCTTCTACTCTTTGCTGATTTTGCATTACAACAATAATACCACAGTACTCCTAAAGGGGATTTGAGCCTAACCAGGACCTGGCACCCGATGGGTGTCCCAGGAATTTGGTGTCTATTTGACACTGGAAGGTTTCCCAGTTGCAGTGCTCTTATACAGTCTGAGTCAAACGATAAGACTACAGATAAGCCAACCTTATATGCTGCATTTCGATGAATATTTTTGAAGTTCAGCCCTCCTGGTCTGTGTCGAATAAGTCCACCCAAAACAAACCGAAGTGCTATTATTATACTCCAAGGTGTCCACAGACCACAAATTCATACATGAGGGCCCAGGGAGGTAAGTTAAAATAACAAATATATTCAACTTGCCTCACTTCTTCTGGGCAACCTTGTGGCGTCTGGCTGTCCCTGGCCTACTCTTCAGGCCTCTGGCTGATGTCAGGTGCCTTGGGGTGACCAAATCACAGGCCTCAGTGGTGACATCATGATGCCCAGGAAAGGAAAAGCAAGGTCAGTATAACTGTGTTGTATTTTTTTACCCTCCTCCTCTGGGATTCCAGTTATTATACTCGGGAGGATCTGAGAAGGCCCCAGAATATGTTTCTTTGTGTATGACGAACCCCAGAAGTTTCAGGTGTGGGTTAAGCCGAAAAAAAAATTATTTTATTTTTTTGGGGAAAATTCAGGTTGAATCCGGCTCTGTCTGAATCCATTCGATCATCCCAGGGCACTGCCCCTTTAAGGCCAACTCTGTACCATGAACAAAAACCTCTTTCAACTGAATAAATTGGTTAATAACTTCACGGTGGTTGTCACAATGCACCTCCTTGCCATGTGGTGCACTACTTTCCCCTTCACGGTGAGTGTGGTAGGTCACCAATTTTTAAGACCGTTGATTCCTTTGGCTGACTTGAGATGCACCAGGATTATGGGACTTGTGGCTCTTAAAGCGTAACTAAATGTTGGATGACTTTTGATTTTCTGGCAGTAATTGTGACTTTAATTTTGTAATATGCAAATTTTGGCTCCTTTCTGTGAAATCCAGAATTTTTCACACTCTTGTTTCTGTATTGAGAGCTGTTTCTGCCTCTCACTGAATGTTACTGTATATTGAAGTCTACACCAGTCGAGGATGGAATGGTAGAAAAAGGGTAAAGGGATATATTTTTGCGCCCAAAAACTTTTTATAAATTCCATCAACGTCTTTATCCTTGTAACAAATAAGGGGCACGATCGGGGCTACCTTGTGAGGTGAACATTAGAGATGAGCGAGTAGTAATCGATCGAGTAGGTATTTGAGGTATTCGATCGAATGCTACGGTATTCGAAACACTCGTACTCATTCGAGTACCACTCGCTATTCGAATGGAAAAATTTGATGCAGAACCAGCGTTGATTAGCCGAATGCTATACAGTCGGCCAATCAACGCTGGTTCTTCTCTTACCATTAGAAGTCTTCTCCACGCAGCTTCCCCGTGGCGTCTTCCGGCTCTGAATTCACTCTGCTAGGCATCGGGCCTGGGCAGAGCCGACTGCGCATGCCTGCACTACAAGAAAATGGCCGCTTTGACTGTAAGAGGCCATTTTCTTGTAGTGCGAGCATGCGCAGTCGTCTCTGCCCGATGCCTAGTAGAGTGAATTCAGAGCTGGAAGATGCCGCGGAGACGCTGCACAGAGAAGACTTCTCGGAGAATCCAGCCCGACCCTCACTCGTGGACTTGGTAAGTTCAATTTGATCGAATATTGCCTACCCCTGAAACGAGCATTTTCCCCCCATTGACTATAATAGGATTCGATATTCGAGTAGTCGAATATTAAGGGCCTACTCGAAATGAATATCGAGTATTCAACTACTCGCTCATGTCTAGTGAGCATCTCTGTAGGTGTTTAGCAAGAATCTGAGTTATTCTGTCCATCTAGTCCACCAAGATCACATTCTTGCTCTCTTCCTTGAGGTCATTTCTTTTGGCCTCTTCCAAGGGCATCGTGACAGACACGGCCGGTCTACATATAATTATTTTTGCTCCTACTGAGTGAGAAGCCTAAGAGGATTTTTGATTGATCAAACCCCCTAGAAGTTAATCTGTCTGGAGTTACTGTAGTAAGGTTATTGATGCGATGTCTAAGACTAAGGGGACTTTGTAGTTGTTACACCCAACACCACTCTGCGTCTTATTGCCTTATTAGGCCGAGGGCCCCACGGTGTGAAAATGATTCATTTTGGTCTTGGCGTTTTACAGTACCTGCAAAGTAGATGGGACTCTGGCTAATCCTAGCCACACTTTGCAGAAAATAGTGTTTTTTTTGTAAATCGCAGCATGGCCACTATACCTACGGAAACGCTGGCATATTCCATATAGGTAGGCTGAGCAGAGAATGACAAGTAACTTGGGTTGAGGGATCGGGAAAGATCTGATCCCGATCAGCGATCGAGCAAATTTCATGATCGGGATTGGCTGGAAAATGATCAAAAATTGGATTTTAAAAACGATCCTGAAATCTCAAGATCGGCTCAACCCTACTAGTAACCTTATATATTACACATGTTTACAGTGGGTAAATCCCTTCAATTTTAGTTCAAGTTCCCCATATTAAAACAAAAACGGAGGCACTGAGCAGTGCATTATCACTAAAACTGAAAAAAACAAGTATAGCAAGTGGCTCCTCCCATAGTAGGGTTGTGTGGTAACTCATATTGTGGTATTTAACTCGCATCCGTAGAGCAGGATCGCGGCAGGACCATGGAACAGTTGTAGATTGGATATCAACAAAAAGGACCAACAAAAGGAGCTGTGCAGATCCAAGGTTCATTATTAAACTAATTATTTTATTCCAGAACCAACAGGATACACGATGTCTTTCAGGGCGTTTGTTACCCCTTCATCAAGTGTGTAAAGCATTTAAATGCTGGAGACACTGTAGGAACATCTACCACACAGAGGACCTAACAGGAGCAAAGGGGAGAGTGAACAAGGCCGAACAACTGTACCTGCAATCTTTCCGCATTTCAATGCTTTACACACTTGATAAAGGGGTAACAAACGCCCTGAAATGCGTTGTGCATCATGTTTGTTTGGTCTGCAATAAAATAATTTGTTGTATAATCCACCTTGGATCTGCGCGGATCCTTGTGTTGGTCCTTTCTGTCCTCCTCGAAGGGATTGTTCACTGTCTACTATTCTGTGATGTGACCAGATATATGTAACGATTGCTCCATTTTCTAGCAAAGGTGCAACCCTTTAACGTTTGCGCTGTATTGAGCAGTATAGTGGAGAGCACTGATCTAAACGGTGCATGTGCTATGTTCTTAATCCTTCAGAAAGCTCCTCTCGAAAAAGAAGTAAGGCAAAAGGTATGGAGATGTTTGTGCCAACCCAAGACCCCGCCAATGTACCCGGCAAAGTTTGAAACCACAACAAGATCTTGTGCAATAGACTTCGGTCTTTGACAACAAATGTAACAAGCTTCTTCTGGCAGACGTAATCCTGTACAAGGAGACGGGTTTATTGCGTGTTTGGCTTATAAACAAAATTGGGGACATAAAGTGCCTGGGGGCACAGTACATAGCTGATGCCACCTGTGCCTGGTTTTCCGTGTGAATCTTTCTCCTGGTGTCAAGATCTCAACCTCCATCAAGGAGACCCAGGAATGTGCTTATTGCTGCAGTCTTGCGGCGCGTTTCGTTTGCTCACCTTGTGTCAATGTTTAAACACCTCAACCTAATTCTTTCATAATGAAATACAGGAGAGGTTGCTGGTCCAGAGTGTGCCGGCAACAGCCATTTAATATCTTTCCTCCATGGAAGAGCCTTGTTTCCTAATGTGCCCGGATTAAGTGGGTCGATACTTCTACAAAGCCAAAGACATGTTCATGCAGAGACTGTGCTGAGCGGGCAGAATGGTAATTCTTGATTAGCGATATCGGTAAATCGGTTAATGCTTGTTAATCTGGTGGAAAAATCGATTTGCCATGTCTGGTTTATAGGGACGTAAGGACAAGATCAAGGACGTATTTCGTGCATACGGAACAGACATAACTAGTCAATGGTACATATACAAACACACCAAGCATATCTAATGTTGCCATGCTATATGTATTTAATGGGGGCCAATATAGTTGAATATGATCTGTTGAACCTTCATTGATGGACCTCCCCTTCTATTCGCAGTGTTCTCTGTGTGTAACTGTGGTAAAGACACAGCCTGTACAAGCACCGGAGATTGCTGTCATCCAGAGTGTCTAGGAGGCTGCAGTACCCCTGGAGACAGCCAGACCTGTATGGCGTGTCGTAACTTCTTCTTCAATGGTCAGTGCTTGCCGTCCTGCCCGGCTAACACCTACGAATATGAGGGCTGGAGATGCATCACCGCTGAATACTGTGGTAGTCTGGTCAAAGTCTCCGAGAACCCTAGGGAGTCTTCCAAATTCGTCATCTATAAGAACCGCTGTCTCTCAGAGTGCCCATCGGGATACACCATGAATGAGAGCAGGTTTGTATCTAAGTGAGTGAATTAATTAAATAAAATGCATGTTCTGCCAGATCATTTTCTGGGTTAAACCTCATTTGGCCACCTATCAACTCTCACAATGGCTAGATGATCATTCAGGCCCTGATTGTCCTCACTGCTTTGCCAAAATTAAGAGTAACTGCTGTCACTGAGTTAACCACTTGGGTTGGACTGAAGTTCTTTAGGCCCACCAGATAACAACATGATTTTGAGGACCAATCCAACAATTCCTAGGAAATGGATATAGTACCCTTCAAATTTGTGTCTTCTGCTGGACCATTATTGTGTTAGAGCCTGAACCCATCAGAGGATCATCTTTGTTATGAAACTTGGGCAACAAGAGGTTCTCCAACCGGTTCTAAAACCTCATGCACGTCTATGGAGATCGTGCCAAACTTTTCCTACAGTTGGTTAACCAGCCAAGAACAGCCACTGACCTTTTTAATAAGCCCAACTATTTTTGTGTTTTTAGACATAAATTTCTACTTCTATTACAGTATTGTCTGCCACAAATGTGAAGGCCACTGCCCTAAGATTTGTAAAGTTGGGACCAAAGCCATTGATACCATTCAGACCGCAAAAGAGCTGACTGGTTGCACATACGTGGAAGGAAGTCTGATCTTCAACATACGCCGAGGAAGTAAGTATCGCCAATGCAGAATGTCAAGTAATGGGAATTTACTTTCGGTGATGTAGAAGTGATTGGGCTTTCCTACCTTCTAGGGCCCCATAGAAGTTGATATGACTTCCATTGTTGGCTATTGTGCCTGAATCATTTTGATTAAATGGTTCCATGAGTTTGGCCTCAATGTTTTAACTCAACTGCTGATTTTTTTCAGATAACTTGGCTCATGAGCTTCAACGAAGTTTGGGTCGTATCGAGACCATCACAGGCTTCCTAAAAATCAAACATTCCTTCGCTCTGGTGTCCCTGTTCTTTTTCAAAAATTTGAAGCTGATCAGAGGAGATGTCATGGTGGACGGGTAAGAAAATGACTGGACTGTTTCTACAAGACCATGTAAGAAATGTCTGAAATGTTCCCCAAAACATTGTTGCTTGTGTTGACCAATATCGTGAAAACTATAACTCACATTAAATTTTTTTGGGTGGGGCTCTTTGGTAGCAAATTTGTAAAATTTAGAATTATCCACAAAGTTCTTGTTCTCCTCCGATATTTAAAGCTGGGTCTATCAATTCATCTGTTCCTTTGATGTCTTAGGAATTATACACTGTACGTCTTGGACAATCAGAATCTACAACAACTATGGGATCCAAACCATGAAAGTCTGTCTATTCCGGCTGGAAAATTATACTTTGCTTTCAATCCCAAACTCTGCTTGTCTGAAATCTACCACACCGAGGACCTCACCGGAACCAAGGGGAGACAGAACAAGGCCGACATCAACCCGCGCACTAATGGAGATCGAGCCTCGTGTGAGATATTTTTGCTTTAATAAAGAAAAGTCCTAACTGGGGAAAATCTATTACCCATTATCTAAAGAATGTTAGACCATGTGATATACAAATGATGCCCTCTATTGGTTATATTAACTGTAAATATATTCTCATTACAGGCAGCACCGAGACTTTAAGATTTGTCACAAATGTGACGGAATCTGACCGCATCTTCCTAAAATGGGAGCGATATAAGTCGGATAACACGGCTCTCCTGAGCTTCGTTGTCCATTACAAAGAATCGTAAGTAAAAATTTATAATAATAATATCCATTGTGCATAAATGTCTAATCGATAAGGATCCTACCTCCTATGAAGCACATCTATTTCAACAATGGGGTCCCCAATGCCTGTCCCACCTGGCCCATGTTCCAAAAAATAGTTGCAAGTCCAACTTCTTGGACTTCTATATATCAGACTTCCTAATGATACGCCATAAATAATTGAGATCAGAATTTCTCTTTAATTGAGATTGGATAAATTAAGGCAGACCCAAGAGGATCTCCAGCCAAAAACTGATCCTCCGAATCCTTTTGGGCAATGTTTCATTGAAGACTCTGTTTTGCAATTTAGACATTTGCTAGCTTTGGTTAAGGAGACCATAAATGGCTGTAGGTCAACCACATTGGGTCCTACGAGGCTAATGTCTCTCACCGAGTCATCCATTGACGTCTCATCTTGGTTTTCCATCACATTTTAATGCATCTGTCTGTCGGTTGACTCAAAAGGGTTACCTTGTTTCAAGTCTCCATCCCTGAACGATAGCTAATAAGTTATTTTGAACCATATATCATCAACTTTTGTATTAAATATTATTAAGAATTAGACTCCTTTCCATAGGAACAGTTCTAGTGATGTTGATCACTCAGGGTCACCATGTCCTTTGTCTTCTGAAATGTTCTGCCTTGTCTGGTCTGTAGACCTTTCCAGAACATAACTGAGTACCTTGGACAAGATGCCTGTGGCGCCAACAACTGGAACGTGGTAGATGTGGAGTTGCCTTTGAACACAGAACAGGAACCAAGTATCACTTTGTTTAACCTAAAACCATGGACACAGTATGCGATATATGTCCGGGCCATCACATTACATACTGAGGAGGAAGGACGGGGCTTTGGTGCTCAGAGTGATGTTGTGTATATTCGGACTAAACCAGCAGGTAGGATCAATTTAATTTGTATGATCGATGCCTTACTTAGTGGTGGTGTCTAGGGTAAAATGTTAAATTAAGATCTTCAAGGAGACTTTGTCAGAGGGTTGAAGAGTCTCTTTGGGAGGGTAAGAACTTTGACTCTTGGTCAAGGGCTTCCTCACATAGGATGATATGGTGAATATATAGTAGCTGGTCATGGATGACAGAAAAATGTCCTATGATGATAGTGTTAGCAAAAAAGTATCCAACTCTGAATGAAAACCAGCCTATCCGATACTGAATTGGTTGACTCTACCATCTCTAGAAACTACTTTTGAAAAGGGATGGGTCACGTCTATTTAACTTTTTGTGTTCTTCTCACGTCTCCAGCACCAACCGTTCCTCAAGACGTTATGATCATGTCCAACTCTTCATCCCATCTGATTGTTCGGTGGAAGCCCCCAAGACAACGTAATGGAAACCTCACTTACTATCTAGTGTTATGGCAGCTGATAGTGGAAGATCAGGAACTGTATAGCAATGATTATTGTACTAAAGGTAAGTACGAGACCTACTAACAAACCAGAAAAAGATCTGAAGTGGATTGTGTGGGCTGTCGAAATACTTCTTGCATGTTGGCTCCAGTTAACTTTTTTTTTATATATGGTTGGGCTTAAACATCTAAATTTAAAGTGGTGGCTATCAATGGGTATATCCGCCCAACACACGGACTGAGTTTTAATGTTAAAAATACATAGTTTGATGTCATTCTCATTTTATCAGTTTTTTTTTTTTTTTGGGGGGGGGGGGTATTTTGGTATTGATATGTTTTTGGAGATCACTGTGGGCACCCGTGTTTGTGTGTGCATGTGACCTTAGCTGAATAATGTTTTGTTTTGTCTGCGCTTGGTGACTTCCAGGATTTATAGTTGTTTTATGAAACAACAATAAAAAAATCATTCCAGGTACAGACTTATCCTGTAGCCATTGGAATGGAGATCCCTGTTTGTTTCCAAAATAAGATATACACCATCAACAAACCTGGGTAGATACATGGAGTGTACTTCCACAGAATGTATTACATTGTCATCTGGTGTATAATTTCATAGTTGTCCCATCAGGTACTGTGACAGAATGTTCTTCTGTACAAAAACTCATGCCAGGTATTATGCCAACTCGGTAGGGCTTCAAAGGCAAACTCCTCATACAATGGAGTCTCCTTCAAGAACAACCCACACAGCATACATGAATTGATCCTAGTCTTGTTCCATAACTTGTCTTTGTATATTTCTCTAATCTAGAAGATTTTATCAAATATTTGTGATGGTTTCATCCTAAAGTTCTGAGCCAACCATCACAATCTTTGTTGTCCTACTCAATCATAAATGTCCTCCTAAATTCTAGTTCCTATGTTTTCTCTGCAGGCTTGAAGCTTCCCACCAGTAGTGCCGATACCAGGTTTGACAACGATGAAGAAGACAGTCATGATGCTGATGACAAATGTTGCCCGTGTCAAAAAAACGATGGCCAGCTCATAGACATAGATGATGAAGATTCCTTTCAGAAGAAGTTTGAGAACTTTCTGAGGAACACTATCTTCATACCAAAGTAAGACGAAAAGTTCTAGCATTGACTAACAAGTCAGTTTCGTTTCCTTCCAGGTCACATATGAGCGATGTTCCCGAGACTCAACTTTTTATAAAAAGTTGTAAATTCTTACAATTCTCCAATCTTCAGTTGCCATCAACATATATTCTCAACAACTCTTGGAAACTGTTTGGTTAATATTTCGCTTGTTCCTGCAATGGATGTGAGATTCTGGGTTTTGGAAGCAAGACCATGTTCTAATTGGTAAACTCGCCTCTTCAATTTCTAGTATGCCTAGTATTTCAGGGAACTGAAGCTTCCCCTAAGACATAGGTTGGTCTTCCTTCACATGACTGGAACACTGGATTCCTGACTGTGAACAGTCCTTACGTTTCTTAATCTTTTCTCAACTTCTCCTAGGACATCTTACACTCCAGCATTTAATGGCCCATGGATGAGATTAAAATTTTGCCGTTATGTATAGTGACATCATAAATATCTTAGATCAATGCATGTAATGAGTTAGTTGCCATAGTTGGTAGAGTGGCTATGTCTCCAATCCTCAAAGGTCCTTCAACATGAGACTGTGCGCTTGTAATATATGACTAATAAATGATATTATTTATAGGCCTCCATGGAAAGTGACTTTAATCAGCAAGAATAATCCAAGGTGAGGTAGAGCGCACTCTCTTAAAGTGGTGATAACCTCTTTAGCCATGGCAAGTTTATTTATGTAGTCTTTGAAGGAAGAGTCCTTAACCTTTTCTAAGGGTCTAAATGAAAATCAGTCGTATCCCAAATTCTGTAGAGAAGTTCTCAAACACCACCCAAGTTTAGACTACAACCATGATTTTAAACCAAAAATCAGGTCTAACGGTAGGTTGTGACGGACTATATCCAGAATAAAAGGCTATCGGCCGTTAAGGTTGATGGTTTTATGTGTAGGGGTCTACCCATTGGTGGATCCGTAAACTGGATGTGGGATTTTTCTGGTCTACATCTTGAACATGGCTAAACTGGTTATCATTTATCTAATAGCAATGCTTATGCTCTCCATCCCTGCTTTCTAATTTGCTGGTGGGGGACATGGTAATGGTTATCTGGCTTTCTTATCCGCGTTAAGTCTAGGCTTATGTATAAGGGTATGGTACATGGGCAGTGGTCTTCGTAGACAAGTCATAGATCCAGCTCCAGTTACTGAATAAGTATGACCTTCATTGCCAGATATGACCATGGACAATATTGGGTTGATTCTGGAGAAAAGTAAAGAAAAAAAAAAAAAAAAAGAGATCATGTACTGTCGAGAGTGTAATGTAAGGGGTATGTTTGTTAACACTGACATTTGGATGACTAGTTGGGTATTGACTGTTATCCAAAATTCTGTTCCTGCTACAATGTTGTTGGGTGGATGATATGCAATGAACCTTAGGCCATAATGGATATTCCAATATGAATCAAACTGGGTATTGCAATTGACTTTTTGGGTTGTTTTGTTAGATATTATGTAGGTTTTGTTGGATAGTATGTGGTGTTGTGTTGTATGATGAAACCTGGAGAACAATGAATGTCCTGGAGATACATTGCCTGAAAAGAATACACAGTATGGTTGGTCTTCTAAAGACTCATTGACATGACATGAGGTTGGTAATGTATTGCACATACAAAAATTCAGGGACCTGTTGTAATGGGTAGGATGAGCTTGGTTATAGCCAATGAATCCTTTTCTATTTTGGCTAGATGGACCTCATGTTCTGAGGCCTTTGTGATCTTTAGATTGCAATTACCAAACTGTCTGGTTATAGTCTGACTACATGTAATAGAAGACAGGACCAAAGTAAAGGATTATCTTTCCATAACGGAGTTATGGGTCTTGGCAAAAAGGAAGTTGAGGGAAATGGACTTCAGCCTGTAGATCTCTACCATAACCAAAAAACTTTAAAGTGACCCAAGAAGGGAAAGTCTTGAACCGAGCTCATGCCTGCTTATAACCCCTGCTATGCTGTGGCGTTCTTGGGTTTTTTGTTATTTTTTAAGCTTTTGCACCCTCATGCAACATTGCAAACTTATTTAATTTTTTTTTTTTCTGAAATGCTACTCTTTCCCTGGCATTGTATTTGCTTTCCACTCATCGTTGATGCAGAGGTCACTTCTCACTTTGAATTCTGGAATCTTCTCAGATCACAAAAGAGGAGAAGGGACGTGTCTGGCATAGTCGGAGAAGCTCAAGGGAACGTTTCATTTGCGGAGGGGCTGTTAAGTCACACCATCAACAATACAGCCGTGGAGTCCAAGCCTTCTGCATACAAGGACAAGATCTTCCGAGACAGAATGGTTATATCCAACCTTCAGCACTTCACGGAGTATAGGATTGATATCCACGCTTGTAACCATGCTGCAGACATAGTTGGATGTAGTGCCGCCACCTTTGTCTTTGCCAGAACCATGCCCAATCGTAAGTAAATTTCAATGTACACGATAGACCAGAGGGTCCAATACTTGGTGGTGGAATCCATTTTTTTATACAGTCCCACTTGGTTCTGCCTCTCCATGTGAATGTCTAGGCTTAGGTTTACAAAAGTAGGTCATCTCACCTTGGTTTGCATAGTCATCTTTGATGCTCAGTTCTCGAGCGGTGCACCTGGAGTGTTCCTTTTAAGTAACTTCTGTCTGGGAGAGCATAAGAGTTTGGGTCATGTTGAGTGTTTTATGTATATGTGAATGAAATATTTAATGGTCGGTAAGTGTTATGAACATCCTTTTTCGATTTCAACTTTTCTTTAGCACTTGCCGATAACATAGCTGGGAATATTACGTGGACCTCCACAGGGCTTAACACTATCCTTATGCAGTGGGAAGAACCAGAGAATCCCAATGGTTTAATCTTAAAGTATGAGATCAAGTACAAACGGGAAAATGAGGTGAGTGTAAGAAGGGAATTGGTTCTTTCTGTAGCTCCCAAAATTTTTTAATGGCGTTCGGCCTTTGCTCATTTTCTCTTGGTGTGGTTGGCGCGGAAGGAGTGGACACACAAGGCCTTCGTTTTCATTATCGGAGGGCCCCCAAATCTTAGACCCTTTCCTTCATCACTAGAGATGAGCGAACACTGTTTGGATCAGCCGATCCGAACAGCACGCTCCCATAGAAATGAATGGAAGCACCTATGACGCCGGCCGGCCGCCGGCAAAGTCAGCTTCACAGGTGCTTCCATTCATTTCTATGGGAGCGTGCTGTTCGAATCGGCTGATCCGAACAGTGTTCGCTCATCTCTATTCATCACCAGACCATAAGTGTTACCATCGTGAAGATGGCCAACCAATAAAACCAGATAATAAAAACTATTCACTCACTTTTTATCGACTACATATGTCTCTACCAATCGGTCTCTTTCAGGATGGGCCTTCTACGGTAGTATGTGTCTCCCGTCAGAAATTTCAGAGATACAAAGGGATCCACCTCACTCTTGTGCAACCAGGGAACTATTCAGCGCGGATCAGAGCCACGTCTTTGGCAGGCAACGGATCATGGACAGAGCCTGTTGTCTTCTTTGTGCTTGGTCCAAGTTAGTTGACTTTGATATCTATTTGAAAAAAAAAAAAATTGGGGGCGGGGATTTTTCAAATACAGCCATACACGGAATTTGGGAGAACCATAGACTAAATATAAATACTTATAATATGAGGTACATCTTATTTTTCACAGGAGAGGCGCCATCAGAGAACCTTTACCTTCTCCTGAAAGTGATGCCGATATTACTGTTGCTGGTAATTGCTTGCCTGGCCCTGTTCATCTTCTTCTACAATAAGAAAGGGTAAGTGGACAATTGTGTCATATTTTTGGTTGGTAGTTTTTGGATCTTTTTCCTTGAATATGATTAAATCCCTAAAAACCAGGATCCACCAAGTCACCAACCAATCCTCGTTCCCAAAACTTCTATCCATTTGCCCATACAAATGACGGGGAAAGTGAGCAGAACCTGCCTAGTCCTCCTTGTTAGATGATATGGCAAAGATAATCAGGAACGATAAGTTTCAACATGCTTAGTCCTTTATTTAATGTAAGATGAGCTAGCTTATCTTGCTATATGGCAATGTTATACAACCCTCTCCTCATTAAGAACAATTGTATACCAGGTACGCTGGCAAAACAAGCTGTTGGTTGAAGGTTTATAGGCACCTTGAGTGGAGCGGTCCCACCAGCTACCAAGTGTGCGGTTGTTCTTTATGGTCAGAAGAGGTAATGCAGTCTCCTCCTCTGCAGGCCACCTTTTGGTGTACAGAGACTTACATGTTCTGCTCAGGATTCTGAAAACAGAATCTAGGTCATTCTTCGTGGAAATTGGGAAAACTTGCCTTCCAGATGGCTTTTCCCTATAGACCCATGCCAAAAGGAAGAGGGAACCATCCATGCTGTTCCAGAGTTACTGTCCTCGTCGGCGTTAGGGGGATATCGTCACTCCTTGGGGAGAGACCACCATTTAGGTGTGTGGAGACTTATTAAGCCTTTAGCACTCCACTGTGCAAGGGACCATGGAAAGAATATGCAAATCTGTCTTCCATGATGTAATTAGGAAGTCAGGTCCCTCAGTGTTGCAAACCAATAGAGGGCGCTCACTGGAATGTGCAAGCCTGTCTTCCCTGATGTAATTAGGAAGACAGAATATCAGTGATATAGCCCAATAGAGGCTGCTCCCTTTAACATCATGCTCGACCTCTACCAGGTTAGTCTTTTCTACACCGGGCTGACGAGATGCAATAACATCGAAACAGCCGTCCTCGGTTGAGAGACTAAACCTGGTAATAATCCCAGCATCATTGCAAAACAAAGGCTTCTTGGAAGGTCGAGCATGATGTTAAAGGAATCAGCCTCTATTGCGCTATATCACTGAGATTCTGTCTTCCTAATTACACCAGGGAAGACAGGCTTGCACATTCCAGTGAGCGCCCTCTATTGGTTAAACACTGAGGCACCTGACTTCCTAATTACATCATGGAAGACAGATTTGCATATTCTTCCAATGTCCTCATCGGCGTGAAGCAGTGTACCGGCTGGGTACGGAAACTATATTCTTGTTTGACTTTAATATCCAATCAAGCCACCTAGGTTTCTAGAAAATCAGGCATTGATCTGTACAAAACTACCAGTACCTGTGGTGGTGGTGCAGCATTTTTTTTTTCCTTTTTTCCACCAATGACCCTCCAATATCAGATTTCTAACACTACAAGAAGCATGAAGAGTCCAGGAGTCTCCACAAAGCGAAGACTTCAAAATTTATTGAACAGGAAGGCAAAAAGTTGCAGAATAGAAAAAAAATCTCACAATTACAAAAATGTATGACTGGAGTCTACGGGAAGACCATCCCAAGACTCTCCATTTTCTTTTTGGGTGTCGGCTTGTGGTTACATGTAACACTTTTGCAGTTTATTTCCTGAACTTTGTCTCTAAAGAAGTAAGTTACGAGTTTGGAAAGGAACGTACTGGTTCTGACAACCATCTCTGGTCGGTTTACAAAAAAATGAGAAAACAGAGGAGATATTTGTTTCTGGGATCAGTTTGGATGTCTGAAAACACCAGGGAGTCGTCTGCCAGAGGGTGAAGGGTCTATTTTTTTATTATTTACTTCCAGTATAAACTAGTAGACACCAGTAATGTCTGCAGAAACTACTCATCGCAGGTCTGCCTTGTGGATGGTAGATACAGTAAATAGGTTTCATCATATTGTCAAAGAACAGGGAGTTTTGGACAGATTTCTATCTTCGAGATCAGATCTCTATCCAGCTATTGGAACTCAATCACAACTTTCTCTTTCACTCCTTGAAATTTCCACCTGAAACTGGTAGGCAGATTTTACAGTGCTGATATCTTATAGACTAAGCTTGCGTTTTCATGACCCTTGTGGCCTTTCGTTGATGTCATAGTTTACGTGCAAATACTGATCTATGACCCATCTTACTACGTCATAGCTAGGCTATAGAAGGCACAATTCAGAAAGTCCAGCAACCGTTATAAGAGGACTTGCAGAATCAAGCAAGTATACACAGGCAGATTAGTGGTGTTAGAATAGAATTGAAGACATAGACCTAGATGGGATAGGTTCAGTGAGTGACTGTCTCCTGCAATCTGTGCTGCTGCTTACACACAGGTAACCCTTTCATTGTCAATCTATATTGTCTTGAAAGTACTTTTGATGGAGCAATTTCATCTGTATAATTGAACACAATGGTATAATAATGATTCTATTAATTTATATACTAGCAGTTTCTTGTTGTTCACCCAATATACAACCCTGTGCACACAAACATACTTAGGAATGTCATGTGTTTGTTTTGTTTTTTTTCTCCCTTTTTTGTTGACTGACCCGGACACAGTGTTAAGGAATGCTATTGTTAATATAACCAAAATATCTTAAGTGTTTCCCTGTATATAAAGTAGTACTGTCTTTAAAATCTGACTTTGTATTCTTTGCCTGTCATCTTTTTTCCATAGACCTATGTCACATTCACTCTCATAACTTTGGCTGTGTTTGCCTTAGTTAGAAATTGGATAGATAGGTTCCTAGGAGCCCTGACAGTGCTATACACTATGTTTTATAGATAGGTTCCTAGGAGCCCTGACAGTGTTCTACACTATGTTTTATAGATAGGATCCTAGGAGCCCTGACAGTGTTCTACACTATGTTTTATAGATAGGTTCCTAGGAGCCCTGACAGTATTCTACACTATGTTTTATAGATAGGTTCCTAGGGGCCCTATGAGTGTTCTACACTGTTTGTTTGGCTCCATAGACATTGAATGAGGTGCTCCTTTCAGACTCTTCTCCACTGCAGGCATTAGAATTTCAGAACCTCCTTTTTAGTCATTTCTGGGTGTCCCAGTATTGTGTCCCCTTGCCTTTAAACAATTTATCAACTATTCAGTACCCCTAGTTTTAATGCAATATAACTATTTTTTTTTTTTTTTTTTTTTTTTTAAATTACTCTTTTGGTTTGCTTCCAGAAAGAATGATGGCTACCCCAGTGGAGCGCTGTATGCCTCTGTCAATCCGGAGTATTTCAGTGCCTCGGAGAGTGAGTATAGAACTAGAAATTATCAAGCTGAGTGATTATATGTAGATATCCCAAAATATTAATTTTGACTGCTGCGCCTATTTATGATTTAAGTGCATTCCCCAATCTAACAGTGGTCATGCATATTGGGCTACAGTCAGAAAAACCAACAGATGACCATTTTGCAGGTCTTTAGATGGTCGTTTTATGATATTTGTGAGATGTTGGGGAATACAAAGGATTGGGCATGTTGAATTTCAACATTCCCAATCCTCTGTCCTTACTGGAAACAACATGAAGATTGGCAGCAACGTATTCTCTTCTACCCATTGAGAGAACATACATGCTTGACTGAACCTGAACCTTCCTATGTAGGGGAAGGTCAGGAAGTTCAATTATTGAACGTGTTTGGCCACTTTCAACCTTTTTTCATGAACCTGAAGAATGATAACCTCTGAACCTCAAAGAACTAGTGAGGTAAATCCTTTATGTATATTTTAAGCTCAGAAATCCTCCAGACTTCTGTAGAGTTAAATCCTTAGAAGAATTCATAGCATAATCTGAGGAGTAAGGAGAACACGGTTGGCTGTCAACATGTCAAAGAACAAGTTGGATAAATCTTAAAGGGATTCTACCACTAACACACATTTTTTTCTAGTTACCACGTCGGAACAGCCTTTAAAAAGGCTATTCATCTCTTACCTGTGGAAGTGCTCTCCGCCGCGCCGTTCGTTCAAAATACCGGTTTGTACCGGTATGCTAATTAGTTCTCTCGCAGCGATGGGGGCGTCCCCATCGCAGGAGCAGCGATGGGGGCGTCCCCATTGCTGCTCGAAAACCGACCGCAGCGCCGCCTCTTTGGTCTTCGGTGTCCTCCCCTTTCTTCTTCAGCGTACTGTCGGACGCCTGCGCAGTACGCTCTGTTCGGCGAAGATTGCCGAACGTACTGCGCATGCGCGAAATTGCGGTCCCAGCCATAGTGCGGGCGCCGCACTTTCGCGCATGCGCAGTACGTTCGGCAATCTTCGCCAAACAGAGAGCATACTGCGCAGGCGTCCGACAGACGCTGAAGAGGCAAGGGGAGGACACTGAAGACCAGAGAGGCGGCGCTGCGGTCGGTTTTCGAGCTGCAATGGGGACGCCCCCATCGCTGCGAGAGAACTAATTAGCATACCGGTACAAACCGGTATTTTGAACGAACAACGCGGCGGAGAGCACTTCCACAGGTAAGAGACGAATAGCCTTTTTAAAGGCTATTCCGACGTGGTAACTAGAAAAAAAAGTGTTTTAGTGGTAGAATCCCTTTAAAGGTCAAAGAGTCTCCATGTCCCTGGAGAGCCAAAGCCTTGGAGGAATTCATAGCATAATCTGATGAGTAACGTTTGAGTCAGATAACTGGTGATACAGGTCTCTGTGATGGTTTTAGAACATTTGGTGGCCCAAGCTTCTAATTGAGCCTTTGTGGAAGCTCGTTGGACCAAACCCTACAATTAAGACCCAAACATTCAATAGTTGTTTACTGAACATATTGACTTCCTCATGCATGGACCATGAACAAAATTTGTTTGTAGGAACTTGGTGCTTGGTAGACCTGGTCTGGTGAGAGGGTTAATGAGTGCCTGGTGGACCATATCTACAATGTGAAGTAGACATTACAACTTTTGTTACAATATTACAGTGTACGTTCCCGATGAATGGGAGTTTCCAAGAGAGAAAATTACCATCATCAAAGAGCTTGGCCAAGGCTCGTTTGGCATGGTGTATGAAGGAGAAGCCAAAGACCTTGTGAAAGGAGAGCCACTGACCAGAGTGGCTCTGAAAACAGTCAATGAATTGGCCAGCATGAGAGAAAGGATAGATTTTTTGAACGAAGCATCTGTTATGAAAGCATTTATCTGTCATCATGTGGTAAGTGACCTCTTATAGCGGGTGACTTCACAATACAATTGTCTATGTTCCCACATTGTTTTCTTTCCAAGAATTAAAAAAGAACTAGAATATTAGCCTTGTGTTAAGTAAGAATGGAAGTATTTGCTATAAACAATGAGAGGCACGGCCAAGTGATACAATGTTCCTTATGTTCCTCAGGTTCGTCTTCTAGGGGTTGTGTCTCGAGGACAACCAGCTTTGGTTATTATGGAGCTCATGACCAGAGGAGATCTAAAAAGTTATTTACGTTCTCTCAGAGCAGATGATGAGGTACTTAACTTTAATGGGTTTGCTTTGGCCATCCCAGGCTTTGTCTGGGCCACCATTTTAGACTCCACTTCTATGGTAGCCTATAACCAAAGCCAAATTTCTTTTTGAGTATATTGTATACGACGCAAGAACTCAAAAAATTTTCCCTTTCTACAGAATACAGTTAATGCCACTCCTCCATCCTTAAAGGAAATGATTCAGATGGCAGGCGAAATTGCTGATGGGATGGCATATCTTAATGCTAAAAAATTTGTACATCGAGATTTGGCAGCCCGTAACTGTATGGTGTCGGAGGACCTTACAGTAAAGATTGGAGGTAGGTTATTGGTTACGCAAGAAGACTTTGCTCATAGATGAACGATTAAACATATGGGTCAACTGGTAACCCCATTATAACCATTAATACTAGAGGTCCCAAATCTAATTCATACTGAACCAAAGCCATGCCACAAAGCCTGGTGAGGACTGTAGGTTGCCGATAGACTTATTAATTCTGTTTTTATTCTAGATTTTGGCATGACTAGAGATATTTATGAAACTGACTACTACCGAAAAGGTGGCAAGTCGCTGCTTCCTGTCCGATGGATGTCACCAGAGTCTCTCAAAGACGGAATCTTTACCCCATACTCGGACGTCTGGTATGTCTGTGTCTTATCTGTTGTTTTATGGATGTCCAATCTTTTTAAATGCCGTATTATTGTGGATTGAATTGTAAAGGGATCCTATGATTCAAACTTAATTTTATTTTTTTTTTGTAGATCACACGTCGGAATAGCCTTAAGAAAGGCTATTCTTCTCCTACCTTTAGATGTCTTCTCCACGCCGCCGTTCCGTAGAAATATTGTTTTTTGCCGGTATGCAAATGAGTTATCTCGCAGCACTGGGGGCGTTCCCAATGCTGTGAGACAAATCTCCAGCGCCGCCTCCATCATCTTCAGGAACGCGTCTTCTTCTGGCACAAGCGGTGAAACTTGTAGGCCACAGGCTGAGCTGACTGTGCATGCCCGCGGCCACAAGAAAAATGGCTGCTTACACAGTAAGCGGCCATTTTGCCCGAGGCCTACAAGTTTCACCGCCTGCGCCAGAAAAAGACTCCTGAAGAGGATGGAGGTGGCGCTGGAGATTTCTCTCGCAGCGCTGGGTACTGCCCCCAGTGCTGCGAGAGAACACATTTGCATACCAGAAAAAATTGGGATTTCTACAGAACGGCGTCTCGGAGAAGACATCTAAAGGTAAGAGACATAGCCTTTCTTAAGGCTAGTCCGACGTGATGGGGACAAAAAAAAATTTAGTTTAAACAATGGGATCCCTTTAAGCTCTTTATGGATGAAATAATTTTTTGCAATGTAAAAAAGTTTTTCGAAAGTAAAAAAAAAAAAAAAAAAAAAAAAAAGTATTAATCTGTCTTATTAGTTTACGTTGCTGAATCATTGCAGTGTTCAGATCTCACCAAGTACAGGTAGTTCTCACTAGCCTTCCTTCCTTTTTACAGGTCTTTTGGGGTGGTTCTTTGGGAAATTGCCACCTTAGCAGAGCAGCCTTATCAAGGCATGGCCAATGAGCAGGTCCTCCACTATGTCATGGACAATGGAATCCTGGAGAAACCGGAGAACTGTCCCGATAGACTGTAAGTGTTTCCTGGTTTTGCTCTTTACATGGAAAGACTCTCCTGGTCCTTTAAATTCTCATCAGATGGCTTGCCAAATTTGGAAATTGCTATGCCCAGAATATCCTTTCAGTGGATCCTAAAACCAATTCTTGCTAACTGTCTACATTTTGTTTCCAGACATGAATTGATGCGCTGGTGCTGGCAGAAAAGTCCCAAAAATCGGCCATCGTTTATTCAGATCCTGGAGAGCCTTAAAGACGATTTGCATCCCAGCTTCAAACATCTCTCCTTCTTCTATACCACCCATGAAAAACGTAGAGAATCGGCTGAAGTGTCTGACGTTGAAGCAGATCAGGCACAGAAAAACCTTTTGGAAAACCCTCCCCCATCCTTTTCATCTTCATCTTCTTCATCTTCCTTCTCCAACTTTTCATCTTTGTACAAAGAAAAGAAGGACCGTGCGTTACATGCCATAAACACCAAAAAGTGTCCTCCTGCTAAAAAGAACATCTATCACATCAATGGGAATGTAAAGCACTGAAAAGTCTCAACTTTTTGACCGTCCGTATGAACCGTACACGTAACACTTTACTCATTTGTATGCCAGTCCATGCAACTTATTTCAACAATCTTGTGAGTCGTCTTACTGTCAACAATCTGCCCAAGAAATGGGATTTGATTACTCCGTTTTGATCCAACCATAATCTGGTGAAGAGTCCCTACGACCCTGACCAGCAAGCGGAGCCTTCATTGGGTCTTTGAAGGACTCTTCGTAGCAGCAGGATGAAATAGAATGGCTCCATGGACTTAATGGATTCATATCATGGACTGTGGTTGCTCTGAAGATTATTTTGATTTTAACTTTTTTTTTAAATTTTTGGACTTTGTGTGAACATTTTATTGTGACGTTATGAGGTTTCCAGATGAGTAAAGGATGTCAGATGTTTGAGCGGTGCTGGACTAAAGCAAAGTTACTTCTACCTTATGTTGGATGATTGTGTAGCTGGTGCCACTGAGAACTGAATGAGTTTGGCCACCAGGTCTTTTCTTCAAAGTTCAGTGTTTTTGTCCCTTTATAAGATCTGATTGTATCTCAGGGATGTCCCACTTCTTATTTATGACCTGTTTATGATGATTACATGGTTACTATAGACTATGGTTTTTGATTGTATGAATTGTTCTGGAAAAAGATGTCAAAGGCAGGAGATGGCCATCTTCCTTAAGTCGACTATACAGCTTAGATTAACGTCAGCCAGTTTCCCAACTTTCCTCCAGTGGCAATCATTGGTGAAAATAAGGTCCAACAAGCCCAATCTTTTTCTTCTCAGGGAAGATGAGTGACCGCCATGGCTTACTCCCATCTATTACGGACTTATACCAAGCCTGCATGTGTATTGGGAGTAGTCGGAAGGAAAAGCAGTCGGATGAAGGCTCCAAATGATCCATCTAAAATGTATGGCCACCTTTCCATGGCACTTTAGGCTACTTGGTCTCCTACCAAAATTTATTAAGACTCCTATTTTTATTTTTACAGAAATATGACATTAAGGCTAGGTTCACTAAATGAGGATGACAAATTTCTGTGCTTCCGGCACTTACCATGGGCTAAAGTAATTGCAACATATCCTAAGGGCTTATTTGATGACCTATTACAGAGGTATTCTCTCCTAAAAATTATAATTGTTGTATAGGTATCCTATGGTAGCACAATGAGAGCCTATGACTTTGTAATATGGGGTCTCTATATAACCTCTGTGCACACAGCTCCACCATGTTTGGGTTGCCTAATTTGATTAACGTCTTCAAGGGCTTGGGCCTAATCAAGGCAAGGACTGCTATATATAAGTGGACAAATTGGCTTCTATAGTCCTAGGTCAAGGGGACATCCAAGGGCCATTTGGTGAACCTACTGGATCCACTAATATTTTACTATAATCGGTAATAGGGCTTCCCTCCAAACAAAACTTTCCTCAGTTGCCTTGTTGAGATGCACTATTGATGCCAAAGTCTGTATCATCTTAAATATTACTGTACAGTGTCAAACTCCCCTGCGGCTAACTTGGAGACTCTTTTTGTGCACTTTAATGACACTACAGGCCAGTTAAGTAGCAATAGTCTGCCAAGGAGGCTTCTTGTAGACCATTTTTGAGACCATTCTTGGTGGTTGTAGAATTGTTGTGTTATGGTTTATCTTGTATGGTGCTTTCTTTTTTTTATTTTATTTTGCATAAAATTGGCTTTGTACACCTACTAATAAGGCAGCTTGTATGGCAGGGGCCCCTTGCTCCTTTAGGTACCTCAACCAGTACTCTATACGAGAAGGAAACCCAGCCTGAGGGTCATGCTGGCTCTTCTCTTCTACAATAAAAGGGGGCCAGCTACCCTAAGCTTTGGAGTAGTAAAACGTTAATGGTCCTGTTTTCTTATGGGGCTACTCTTCTCCTAATGCCCCTGTCTGCTTAGGTGGTCAACAGGAATGGTTTTTGTTAAGGAATACTCTCGTCATAACTGTGTTCTGACAAGTAGAGGCTGTATCATCCTAGATGGAATCAAGGACCACCATAGAGAGAATCCTCATCATGCCCAAGCATGATGACTGGATTCAAGTACCATCAGATGGAATACCCATCATGCTCTACTCTTAGGCCCATGACTTAGTTATACTTGACAATGGTGATACTTGTGATACCAGCTTGCATGATGTTCTTGGGGAGGACCCTTAAGACAGTGTACGTTCCAGCTTTAGGGGGTTTATACCTGAACAATATTATCGTTGTTTTTGATGCAAGAAGAGTGAAACATGACAATGTGAGGGCCATTCTACGAGTCCAGCAATGGCCAGTCTTGTGAACACTCCACTTACCTGTTTCTACATTGTCTTGGTCGCCACCATTATATAAGTGCAGCTCTTGTTCTGTAAGCCTAACCCTATCATGATTGTAAGACTCCCGGATATTTCCTCTCCGGTGCTGTTTTCACCTTTATTTTATTAAAACAATGTTTGGACCATTTTAATACGCCTTTGTCTCCTCAATGACTTGGCCAATTCACCACACTATGAAGTTCTGATACTTACTAATCTACTTCGTTTTACAGTTTTTAACCACTGTTCAAGATCTTTGCCAGTTATAGTGAATTTTTAGGCTCTAAGGGCCCCTTCACACGGCGTAAGCGCGCCACATGTCTAAATGAGCGGCGCGCTTACACCGTGTGAAGGGGCCCTAAGACTTTTTCCATAATTTTCACACACTTATCTCAGCATAGTGCTTACAAAGGTTGGAGAAGTTCTTGTGCCATAGTCTTCCAGTTAGTACTCTAATCCCCAGGATAACTGGTTGAAACACTTGTGAGGATTTTTTTTTTTTTTTTTTAAAGACACACTGGGTGTGGAACCAAAAAATATTCAATTTGTGAACAAAGTCTCAAATACAGCTCTACAATACAATAGATCACATGGAGTCATGTACATCTTGTTTGTTTTACATTCTGACCACACTTGAGGTTGCAGGGGACCCAAGATGGCAGCAGGTCACACTTGTAAAAGTGGCTTTGGTGTCTTTGGACTGGAATTTGACGCGGAGGCCGCCTCAGATCAGATTCTGCTCCAAAAAACGACTAGTCGTGACTGGATGCCAATGTAGTGCATCGGCATCCAGTTGCGGCATTCCGCTCTGGATTAGGCCCAAATGAATGGGCCTAGTTGGGAGGGAGGTGTCGCGAGGCGGATGTCCGCCTGAAGAAAGGGCATGTAGCTGCTTTTTTACACGAGCAGGAACAAACCGCTCGTGGAAAAAGGAAATGATCGTCTCCCATTGATTTCAATGGGAGGTGGTTTTTTTTTAGCCGGATTCTGAAGGGAATTCCGCATCAAAATCCGACCCAACCCCCCCCCCCCCCCCCCCCCCCCCCCCCCGTGTGAGCTAGCCCTTAGGAGCAAGTATTCAGTCTTAACCAGTTGCAATGTCCTCAATGTGATATGTTGTGATATATAAAACTGTTATACTAAAGCTTTACTCTGGACATTCTCCACACAGATAGGATAATGCAGATGTCAAGTGTCTCAAAAACAAAATGGAGGAGGCTGTATAACTGGGGGTACCTGAGGTAAAATGGAGGAGGCTGTATAACTGGGGGTACCTGAGGTAAAATGGAGGAGGCTGTATAACTGGGGGTACCTGAGGTAAAATGGAGGAGGCTGTATAACTGGGGGTACCTGAGGTAAAATGGAGGAGGCTGTATAACTGGGGGTACCTGAGGTAAAATGGAGGAGGCTGTATAACTGGGGGTACCTGAGGTAAAATGGAGGATGTATAACTGGGGGTACCTGAGGTAAAATGGAGGAGGCTGTGTAACTGGGGGTACCTGAGGTAAAATGGAGGAGGCTGTATAACTGGGGATACCTGAGGTAAAATGGAGGAGGCTGTATAACTGGAGGTACCTGAGGTAAAATGGAGGAGGCTGTATAACTGGGGGTACCTGAGGTAAAATGGAGGAGGCTGTATAACTGGGGGTACCTGAGGTAAAATGATGACACTTTGGAGCCAGACTTGCTCTTGTTTCTCTCTCCGCTTCACGTGAAATGGTTCTCTTTCCCCTCAGATATGATGACGCCGTCTCTCCAAATCTGCTCCCAGATCAAATAGAGGATTCTTATTACCCAGCTCCTCCTCACAGCTCTGCCATTGCAGTCTCCTCTTCCTTCTCCCTCTGTCAGGCTCCACCCACCTCCATCTGCAAATTAAAAGTTTTTTTTGTTCTTTTATAGACTGCGGATTTCACTCACCTCTGGATTGCTGTGATAGTTTCTGTACCCCAGATTTCAGTATTCAATCTCCCTGGTAAACCTGCTATACTCTGGCAGGGTAACAGTGGGCGGTTACATGTAAGAACTGCCGGAGACCCGCTGGTAGTTAGAGGACCTTTCACCTCCTGCGCATGCGGTGTAATACACTGCTAGAAAGCTGACCCGTTCTGTGTCCCGGGTGAAGAGCGATCGGCGCCGGTACCGTAGCTCTTCAGTGTCAGAAGGGCGTTTCTGGCAGTCAGTCAGGAGCGCCCTTCCTTATAGTAACGTCTATAGTGCTGTACTGTGAGAGCGGTGAGGAACGCCCCCCTCCCCTCCATAGATGAGTACTGGGGGGGGTAAGAAACGCTCCTCCTCGCGCTGTAGACGCTATGGTGAGGAAGGGCGTTCCTGAGTGACTGTCAGAAACGCCCTTCTGACAGTGAAGAACTACAGTACCGACACCGATAGCTCTTCACGGGGTACACAGAACGGGAAAGCCGCTAGTGCACCGAATTCAGCGCACTGTCTGCTTTCTAGCGGCATTTGTCCCAGATGGTGAAAGGTCCTCTTTCAACAGGGTGACGTTTGTCGCCTTCTTTACCTGGCAGGTATCTTCCACTCACAAAGCAACGTGGAAGCAATGTTATCTCACTGCAAGTGGTATCCACATAAACGAGTGATATGAGCTCTTTACTCCTTTTGACTCTTTCTACTGTAATATACTAGGTTGACAGTTGACCCCTCCACTTTGACTGACCCCCTAGTCCGTTCTTTTCACTCAATATTCAGTTTTAACCCTATGGACACCCAATGGATCCCAGTATAGTCAATGGGGCACATAGGAGTCCGTGTGTTACTGGTATTTTAGACGTCCACCTATCCATTGGTCTGGTCCTCCTACCTGCTAGGAAATTCACGAAACGCCAAAGAAGTTAAAAAAAAAAAAAAAAAAAAAAAAAACTTTAAAAAAAAAAATCAAAGTTTTCTACTGAGCAGTGGCCCTTTTGGGGTTTACTGAATGGAGTATAATATGGACCGGTATACAGGGCTGCTTACACCATACACTTCAAATATACCATACCTAATCTATACAGTAGTGACGCACAATACCACCACGCAGTTCTCAATGTAGAGTGTCCAACGGCTCCATACCCAAAGTAATCCTGGTGATGCCTGACAATGTGGTGTCTTTTCTAGAAGGTCACACACACCCATCATGCCAATCCTGACTCCCACTATATAAAAGCAACTTGTGGCCAATCCATTATATCGAGTTATGTTGTAGATCGACCACCTCTTTCTGAACTACAGTGGTCCATCTGGTAAGAAGACCATCTACTGTTTTTTGCCCGAAAACAATGATCAATATAACCCGTCTTCTGACCCCTGACATCACATCATTGCTGTCTCATTTCCCATCTGTCCTGTGTGCCGTCTTGGTCTAATATTTAGTGTGAATTAACAGCCTGTATTAGTCACTTTGCCAGTGTCCATAGTGGAGTTTTTCCACTGACGTAGCTGTATTCATCCTATAGAGCGGCACATATGTGCTCATTTATCTCCCTCCTCTCCATAGGAAGGCAAGAAGAAAGGATCTGTCCAAGATAAAAGGGTGCCATGTTTACCCAGCACTCAGCGCTCATTAGACCTCATCCTGCCGTACAATACAGGAGTCATTACCTGGCCCCTAGCAACCCGTCTGAGGAACACACGAAGGTCTGGGCACGGAAAACATTTCCTGATCCTTCTGATCGATGGCGGCTATTTATAACCTCATACTGTATGTGGCCAAAAATAAATGATAACGGCCAAAAATACATCTGTAGATACAAGTGATCAAATATCCATCAAGATTTCTCAGACTGTGATTAGATGGCGCTGCAGGGATTAGAATTGCCACCATGTGGTGTCTGGGTTTAGGGTTCACTTCCACCTTGGCACGGTCTATTGGGACTTTATTTATTTTTTCCTTCCTGTGTTTGCTTAAGCTGATGTTGTCCTTTATCTTCTGACCTGTGGTGGATCCATGAGTCTAAGCCTCATGCCTTGTGTACTGCCCTTTCTACCATTGGCTGTAAGATAGTAGGAGCCACCACCAAAGGGTGGAAAGATGGTGGCGTGGAACCTGGTGGCAAGAGAAACCACCAAAGGATGGTAAGAAGGTAGCACAACATCTCTTTGAGTGGACGAAACCTGGTTGTGGAGGGTGGTGTCTCTTTGGTGCTGCCTCACACTACACTCTTTGCCTTGTAGACCCGTCAGGTGGGAAGGACTTTCGTATAAGAGAGGTGTTCACATGTCTTGGGGTCTTCCATTTGGACATCCGTTTCTACCCATTTTGCTATCCGTCCACATGGTGCAATTATAGAGCAGATCTTGTTCCCCAAAGGCTAGCTTGTTTCTCAAAGGCTAACATTGCCGAATCTGTTGTGTGCCTGAGAAGTGGGATAATGTGAATGGCAAAGGAGGATGTACAAGCTATGTGAATAGGATCCTGGAGTTCAGGATGGAGAAATTGAGCGATGACTCTTCATGACCGGAGCAGATGGGCACTCAAAAGATTAGACGTGTAGGGCAAGAAACAGCAGGCAGCACTGCCATCCACCTCATTCTTATTCCCTGAGGTTGTGAAGCTCAGAGAATACTAAGTGACTTCATCCAGTGCCAGTACTGGCTGAAGGATTTGCAGAAACATGGTCAGGTGAATCTTCTCGAACAGTATGAATCAGGCCCAGGCCGTTGTCAGAAAAATGGTGTTACTGACTTCATGACCCTTTCCTTGGCACGGTAACCTCTTGACAGCAATGCCACCAGTACTAGCCTGATGGTAGCCCAAGATGGAGCTGAGGTGTAACAAATATAGCAGCCCGAGTACTTGCTAGGACATGGAGAGGCTCAGTTGGCCAATGGTCTTGACCTCAATGGTTCCTCTCTAATGACTGCTGAGGCCACTCTCTCCGATTCTGACACGGCAAGTCTCGGTACGATAGGGAAAGTGGTCCAGGACTGGACAACAGAGTGTTGAGCATAGGTGAGTATTAGAGATGGGCAAATTGGTTCGTACCAAGCTGGATTTGACCCAAATATTCCAAATTACATTAAGGCGTGATTCACACTACAGTTATGTATGTCCATTGTTCTGATCTGTCAAGGGCTAGACCATGGCCAGTTCATTCTCAGCAGAATTCTCAGAAGTTTCAGTCTGTGTAATTATTACTAGGTTATACCGGGACTTGTAACATGGAAGGAGGGACCATCATTTCCCTTATGGGTTTGTGGGAACTACTTTCATTTAGAAGGTGAAGGAGTATTTCAGGTTCTTAGAGCAGGACCATGGCATTAACTCCTTAGGGTCTACTCACACACTGTGGTTGAGATGCTCCTTCTAAAAAAATTGTTAAATCGGCATGAGATTTTCTTGTGGTTTTCAATGTGTTGGCAAAATCAAGGACAGACCGACACAGACGTAACTGAGACCTTGGTCCACCATCTCAATGGTTAGTCATTGGTCCTCACCAACTCTCTGGGTCACACCAGGTCTGGTCTCTGGCTCATACAGGATATTGCAACTATTCCATACCTAGATCGCACCTTGATGTAGGCCTGAAGCTTAGTGAGGTCACCTCCATCAGTCCTGTACCAGTTCCCGACTACCCAAGAGTGTACAGAGGTCGGTCAACCCTACAACCAAGAATTTGGTTTTGTGTTGGTACCTGGATATGTTCCTCCACCTCCGTTACCACCTTCTCAGTGTGGGCTATACAGGAGTAGTGTTCCCACTCTTCTCCACATCTCTTTGGTCCAGCTGAGGTCTACTTCATGCAGCCACCAGACATTGCCAGCTCCATTATATTGTGTGGGAGCCATTTCTACATGCACGGTGCCAATCTAAAAAGTGGCATCATTAACAGAGATGAGCAAGTAGTATTCAATCGAATACTACGGTATTCGAAATATTCGTACTCGATCGAATACTACTAGCTACTCGCAGTAAATATTCGATTGAGAGCCAGCGTTGATTGGCCGAATGCTATACAGTGTATAGCATTTGGCAAATCAACGCTGGTTCTGCAGCAGGCTCGTCCTTGCTAGTCGGGAGAGCTGGCAGCTTGCTGTTACGAGGGAGCTTACTTTTTCTCATAGGAATGCATACCTCCCAACCGTCCCGATTTCCGCGGGACAGTCACGATTTGGGTGACATGTCCCGCGGTCCCGGTTGGAGGGAGGTATGTCCCGATTTCAACTCAGATCTGCGTCCAGAGGACGCAGATCTGAGTTGAACACATATGCGGCTGAAGCAAGGAGCTGACACAGGTCAGCTCCTCGCTTCGCCGCTGCCCGCCTCTCTCCCTGACACATGCGGCTGAAGCTGCTCGCGTGCTCGCTTCGCCGCTGCATCTCTCTCTTGCTGACACATGCGGCTGAAGCGAGGAGCTGACCTGTGTCAGCTCCTCGCTTCGCTGCTGCCGCGGGCTCCTGGCTTGTAGACGCGATGTACAAGCCAGGAGCCGGCGGCAGCGGCGAAGCGAGGAGCTGACACAGGTCAGCTCATCGCTTCAGCCGCATGTGTCAGCGAGAGAGAGACGCAGCGGCGAAGCGAGCACGCGAGCAGCTTCAGCCGCATGTGTCAGTGAGAGAGGCGGGCAGAGAGTGGCGAAGGAGCGGAGGAGAAGGTAAGTTTAATGTGGCGGTGGAACGTGAATCTGGGGGCAGATGAAGGAGAGGACGGCATGACACTGGGGGCAGAGATGGAGAGGACATGAATCTGGGGGCAGAGATGTGGGACATGAATCTGGGGGCAGAGATGGAGAGGACATGAATCTGGGGGCAGAGATGGAGGGACATGAATCTGGGGGCAGAGATGGAGAGGACATGAATCTGCGGGCAGAGATGGGGACATGAATCTGGGGGCAGAGATGGAGAGGACATGAATCTGCGGGCAGAGATGGGGACATGAATCTGGGGGCAGAGATGGAGGGACAGGAATCTGGGGGCAGAGATGTGGGGACATGAATCTGGGGGCAGAGATGGAGGGGACATGAATCTGGGGGCAGAGATGGAGTGGACATGAAACTGGGGGCAGAGATGGGGGACATGAATCTGGGGGCAGAGATGGAGAGGACATGAATCTGAGGGCAGAGATGGGGGACATGAATCTGGGGGCAGAGATGGGGGACATGAATCTGGGGCAGAGATGGAGAGGACATGAATTTGGGGGCAGAGATGGAGGGACATGAATTTGGGGGCAGAGATGGAGGGACATGAATCTGGGGGCAGAGATGGGGGACATGAATCTGGGGGCAGAGATGGGGGACATGAATCTGGGGGCAGAGATGGAGAGGACATGAATTTGGGGGCAGAGATGGAGGGACAGGAATCTGGGGGCAGAGATGGGGGACATGAATCTGGGGGCAGAGATGGAGGGACAGGAATCTGGGGGCAGAGATGGAGGGACATGAATCTGGGGGCAGAGATGGAGGGACATGAATCTGGGGGCAGAGATGGAGGGACATGAATCTGGGGGCAGAGATGTGGGACATGAATCTGGGGGCAGAGATGGAGGGACATGAATCTGGGGGCAGAGATGGAGGGACATGAAACTGGGGGCAGATGAAGGGTGTATATGAAACTGGGGGAGAGATAGAGGGGGGACATATAATTTACGGGTGACTGTAGGAGGATTATACTGTGTGTGGGCACATGAAAAATTAACGAGTGGGCGGAGTCAACACAAAAGTGGGTGGGGCTAAATTTGCCGCAGCGCGCATAGCGCGCCGCACATTTTGTCCTTCTTTCAGTTCTTCAAAAGTTGGGAGGTATGGAAATGAATTGACCAGCCTTGATTGGCTAGTATATAGCATTTGGACAATCAATGCTGGTTCTGCCGGAGGCTCGTCTGTGAGGAGGCGGAGCCTAAGATCGGACCACAGCAGTCTCCATTGTGGTCCAATTTTAGACTCCTCACAGAAGAGCCTCAGGCAGAACCAGCGTTGATTGGCCGAATTCTGTACACTGGCCAATCAACTCTGGTCAATTCATTCCTATGAGAAAAAGTAAGCTCCCTCGTAACAGCAAGCTGCCAGCTCTCCTGACTAGCAAGGACGAGCCTGTGGCAAATCAACGCTGGTTCTGCAGCAGGCTCGTCCTTGCTAGTCAGCTGGATGTTACGAGGGAGTTTACTTTTTTATCAGCGCAACTGCAAGCGCTGTGCAGTTAAAGCGCACGCACCCCATAGACTATAATGGTGTCCATGCGCTTTAACTGCACAGTGCTCCTCCTAAACACTCTCCTCCTGCTACTCGTGGACTTGGTGACTCTCCTTTAGTCGAATAGTGGTTTCCCCTGAAACGAGCATTTTTTCCCATAGACTATAATGGGATTCGATATTCGATCGAGTAGTCGAATATTGAGGCTTTACTCGAAACGAATATGGAATCTCGAATATTTCACTACTCGCTCATTTCTAATCATTATCCTTCAGATCATTTCAGGAATGGGGCTCTCCTTACTTTTCTCCTCAGGTTGAGACTGAAAATATTTTAGATTGGCCACAAGATGGCAGCATGAAATAACTAGTGACCCTCAGCACAGCGCTCACAGCTGACAGCTTGGGCTATATGGCGTTGATCGTATTGTAAATTGTTTTTTGCAACTTTTTTCCTTTTAAGGAGACCGCCATAATATTACGATGTTGTTCCTCCCGTTAGAACTAACCTAAAGTAACCAATATCAGCCAGCGCCCATCCTTCTGTGATGTGTCTTCTAGGTACACTGTGCGGTCACAAGGGGGCAGCGTGACTATAAGAAAGAGGAATCGGCAGATATAAGGGTGTAGATTTCCGAAAGGAATTTACCGAATGTTATGTAGTGAGTGTGCCTATAGGACCCCAAGAGGTTGGTTCTCTACCTACCTGAAAGGGCTTTGGTGGGTTTCTATAAGACCTGGAACTTTCTAACATAACATAATCAGCTTTGTGCTTCAGTTCCTCACCGTTCTGCTTGCTGTCAGTGACTAGGAACATCCTACAGGACACCAGGGCACCATCTTGTAGGCATCTTACATAAACTCTTAGGCCTGGCCAAAATGCTTCTAATGGAGGTCAAAGTATCCAGATAGAGGCTCCGGTAAAGTCACCTGCCCAATACAGTGATGGGAACAGGATTATAGGTATAGCTTAGGTATAGCCCGCCATATAATGCCACCCACAAGTCCTCATATGTACGACTCATGTCCTCCTATCTCACCCTACAAAGTGCCCACAACCCATACCATAATCCACTATACAGTATATACATGCCCATCACATGTCCACTGCATTTTCCAAATCTACCCTTGAAGGGCATGTACAGAATTCACTGACCAGGTGAGGAGGTTTCTGTGGCCACAAGATAGATATAATACTGTATGGGGTCCAATATAGGGCATTGCACTGGAGCCCAAAAGGGGGACATTATACTGTGTGGAGACCAAAAGGAGGGCATTAATCTGCATGAAGGCCTTAAGGGAGGATTAATGTGTGGGCGCCACAAAGGGGACATTATATTGTGTGAAGGCCACAAGGGGGGCATTATACTGTGTGAAGGCCACAAGGGGGGCATTATACTGTGTGAAGGCCACAAGGGGGACATTATACTGTGTGAAGGCCACAAGGGGGACATTATACTGTGTGAAGGCCACAAGGGGGACATTATACTGTGTGAAGGCCACAAGGGGGACATTATACTGTGTGAAGGCCACAAGGGGGACATTATACTGTGTGAAGGCCACAAGGGGGACATTATACTGTGTGGAAACCAAAAGGGGGGCATTATTCTGCATGAATGCCTTAAGGGGGATTAATGTGTGGGCGCCACAAAGGGGACGTTATATTGTATGAAGGCCACAAGGGGGGCATTATACTGAGTGGAAACCAAAAGGGGGCATTATACTGTGTGAAGGCAACAAGGGGGCATTTATACTGTGTGGTGTTCACAAGGAGGGCATTATTCTGTGTGAAGGCCACGAGGGGGTGACATTATAATGTGTGGGCACCACAAGGGAGACATTATACTGGGCGAAGGCCACAAGGGGGGCTTTGTATTGTGTGGGAGCAACAAACAGAGCATTAAACTGAGTGAAGGCCACATGGGGAGCATTCTCCTACCAGTGAGCGTGGATCCCCTGTTTTACGGACCTCTGGGTCCACGAGTTGTCATTTACATGCGGAATATTATACTGAATGAAGGCCACAAGGAGAACATTATACTACGTGGAGGCCACAAGCGAGGCATTATAATGTGTGGAGGCCAATGAAAGATGTTGTACTGTAGGGGGCTCACAAGAGTATTATATTGCATGGAGGCACCAAGGGGGCATTATACTTTGTCAGGGCCACTAAGGAGGCATTATACTTTGTGGGCAGAAAGGGACTGGATGGTAATGGGCAGGGCCAAATGGGGATTAGACTTTTTGCTTATATATATGTAAATTTGCAGATTTTGTCCCTTCCTGAAAGTTTGGCAAGCTCCATGTACCTTCTCCCATCTCCAGGAATTGGGCCATCCTAGAATCAATCATTCAGAAAGGATAGGTGTCCTATGGCGATGGCATTGTATGGTTTCATTGCTTCTACTATAGCCTTCCCTGGTAGGGCAGATGGGCTGGATGGGGTTAATATGACGGGGCCCTGGCACCCTCTGCCCGCCCTGCTGAAAAGTCAAAACGTCCAATCAATATTTAGTAACTTAACGCAGTCAGGATGGTTTAATAATAATGAGTGATGTATGCGACCTGACAACGGGCAAGAAACACGACCCGCGCCCATCCACTCAGCAGGACGACAAATTGGATTTGATAGATCACTCAGGTCCGAGAGAACCCCTTCACTGCCAGGACGTATGAAGTATCTGTATATGAGCTGCCAGGGATATAGGATATAGGAGACACCCCTTCACTGCCAGGACGTATGAAGTATCTGTATATGAAGTGCAAAGGGATATAGGATATAGTAGACACCCCTTCACTGCCAAGATGTATGAAGTATCTGAATATAAAGTGCCAGGGATATAGGACATAGGAGACACCCCTTCACTGCCAAGACGTATGAAGTATCTGTACATGAGCTGGCAGGGATATAGGATATAGGAGACACCCCTTCACTGCCAGGACGTATGAAGTACCTGTATATGAAGTGCAAAGGGATATAGGATATAGGAGACACCCCTTCACTTCCAAGACGTATGAAGTATCTGTATATGAAGTGCCAGGGATATAGGATATAGGAGACACCCCTTCACTGCCAAGATGTATGAAGTATCTGTATATGAAGTGCCAGGGATATAGGACATAGGAGACACCCCTTCACTGCCAAGACGTATGAAGTATCTGAATATAAAGTGCCAGGGATATAGGACATAGGAGACACCCCTTCACTGCCAAGACGTATGAAGTATCTGTACATGAGCTGGCAGGGATATAGGATATAGGAGACACCCCTTCACTGCCAGGACGTATGAAGTACCTGTATATGAAGTGCAAAGGGATATAGAATATAGGAGACACCCCTTCACTGCCAAGACGTATGAAGTATCTGTATATGAAGTGCCAGGGATATAGGATATAGGAGACACCCCTTCACTGCCAGGAAGTATGAAGTACCTGTATATGAAGTGCAAAGGGATATAGAATATAGGAGACACCCCTTCACTGCCAAGACGTATGAAGTATCTGTATATGAAGTGCCAGGGATATAGGATATAGTAGACACCCCTTCACTGCCAGGACGTATGAAGTATCTGTATATGAAGTGCAAAGGGATATAGGATATAGTAGACACCCCTTCACTGCCAAGATGTATGAAGTATCTGAATATAAAGTGCCAGGGATATAGGACATAGGAGACACCCCTTCACTGCCAAGACGTATGAAGTATCTGTACATGAGCTGGCAGGGATATAGGATATAGGAGACACCCCTTCACTGCCAGGACGTATGAAGTACCTGTATATGAAGTGCAAAGGGATATAGGATATAGGAGACACCCCTTCACTTCCAAGACGTATGAAGTATCTGTATATGAAGTGCCAGGGATATAGGATATAGGAGACACCCCTTCACTGCCAAGATGTATGAAGTATCTGTATATGAAGTGCCAGGGATATAGGACATAGGAGACACCCCTTCACTGCCAAGACGTATGAAGTATCTGAATATAAAGTGCCAGGGATATAGGACATAGGAGACACCCCTTCACTGCCAAGACGTATGAAGTATCTGTACATGAGCTGGCAGGGATATAGGATATAGGAGACACCCCTTCACTGCCAGGACGTATGAAGTACCTGTATATGAAGTGCAAAGGGATATAGAATATAGGAGACACCCCTTCACTGCCAAGACGTATGAAGTATCTGTATATGAAGTGCCAGGGATATAGGATATAGGAGACACCCCTTCACTGCCAGGAAGTATGAAGTACCTGTATATGAAGTGCAAAGGGATATAGAATATAGGAGACACCCCTTCACTGCCAAGACGTATGAAGTATCTGTATATGAAGTGCCAGGGATATAGGATATAGTAGACACCCCTTCACTGCCAGGACGTATGAAGTATCTGTATATGAAGTGCAAAGGGATATAGGATATAGTAGACACCCCTTCACTGCCAAGATGTATGAAGTATCTGAATATAAAGTGCCAGGGATATAGGACATAGGAGACACCCCTTCACTGCCAAGACGTATGAAGTATCTGTACATGAGCTGGCAGGGATATAGGATATAGGAGACACCCCTTCACTGCCAGGACGTATGAAGTACCTGTATATGAAGTGCAAAGGGATATAGGATATAGGAGACACCCCTTCACTTCCAAGACGTATGAAGTATCTGTATATGAAGTGCCAGGGATATAGGATATAGGAGACACCCCTTCACTGCCAAGATGTATGAAGTATCTGTATATGAAGTGCCAGGGATATAGGACATAGGAGACACCCCTTCACTGCCAAGACGTATGAAGTATCTGAATATAAAGTGCCAGGGATATAGGACATAGGAGACACCCCTTCACTGCCAAGACGTATGAAGTATCTGTACATGAGCTGGCAGGGATATAGGATATAGGAGACACCCCTTCACTGCCAGGACGTATGAAGTACCTGTATATGAAGTGCAAAGGGATATAGAATATAGGAGACACCCCTTCACTGCCAAGACGTATGAAGTATCTGTATATGAAGTGCCAGGGATATAGGATATAGGAGACACCCCTTCACTGCCAGGAAGTATGAAGTACCTGTATATGAAGTGCAAAGGGATATAGAATATAGGAGACACCCCTTCACTGCCAAGACGTATGAAGTATCTGTATATGAAGTGCCAGGGATATAGGATATAGTAGACACCCCTTCACTGCCAGGACGTATGAAGTATCTGTATATGAAGTGCAAAGGGATATAGGATAGGAGACACCCCTTCACTGCCAAGACGTATGAAGTATCTGTACATGAGCTGGCAGGGATATAGGATATAGGAGACACCCCTTCACTGCCAGGACGTATGAAGTACCTGTATATGAAGTGCAAAGGGATATAGGATATAGGAGACACCCCTTCACTTCCAAGACGTATGAAGTATCTGTATATGAAGTGCCAGGGATATAGGATATAGGAGACACCCCTTCACTGCCAAGATGTATGAAGTATCTGTATATGAAGTGCCAGGGATATAGGACATAGGAGACACCCCTTCACTGCCAAGACGTATGAAGTATCTGAATATAAAGTGCCAGGGATATAGGACATAGGAGACACCCCTTCACTGCCAAGACGTATGAAGTATCTGTACATGAGCTGGCAGGGATATAGGATATAGGAGACACCCCTTCACTGCCAGGACGTATGAAGTACCTGTATATGAAGTGCAAAGGGATATAGAATATAGGAGACACCCCTTCACTGCCAAGACGTATGAAGTATCTGTATATGAAGTGCCAGGGATATAGGATATAGGAGACACCCCTTCACTGCCAGGAAGTATGAAGTACCTGTATATGAAGTGCAAAGGGATATAGAATATAGGAGACACCCCTTCACTGCCAAGACGTATGAAGTATCTGTATATGACGTGCCAGGGATATAGGATATAGTAGACACCCCTTCACTGCCAGGACGTATGAAGTATCTGTATATGAGCTGCCAGAGATATAGGATATAGTAGACACCCCTTCACTGCCAAGACGTATGAAGTATCGGTATATGAAGTGCCAGGGATATAGGATATAGTAGACACCCCTTCACTACCAAGACGTATGAAGTACCTGTATATGAGCTGCCAGGGATATAGGATATAGGAGACACCCCTTCACTGCCAAGACGTATGAAGTATCTGTATATGAAGTGCCAGGGATATAGGATATAGTAGACACCCCTTCACTGCCAGGACGTATGAAGTATCTGTACATGAGCTGGCAGAGATATAGGATATAGGAGACACCCCTTCACTGCCAGGACGTATGAAGTACCTGTATATGAAGTGCAAAGGGATATAGGATATAGTAGACACCCCTTCACTGCCAGGACGTATGAAGTATCTGTATATGAGCTGCCAGAGATATAGGATATAGTAGACACCCCTTCACTGCCAGGACGTATGAAGTACCTGTATATGAGCTGCCAGAGATATAGGATATAGTAGACACCCCTTCACTGCCAAGACGTATGAAGTATCTATATATGAGCTGCCAGGGATATAGGATATAGTAGACACCCCTTCACTGCCAGGACGTATGAAGTATTTGTATATGAAGTGCCAGGGATATAGGATATAGTAGACACCCCTTCACTGCCAAGACGTATGAAGTATCTGTATATGAGCTGCCAGAGATATAGGATATAGTAGACACCTCTTCACTGCCAAGACGTATGAAGTATCTGTATATGAGCTGCCAGGGATATAGGATATAGTAGACACCCCTTCACTGCCAGGACGTATGAAGTACCTGTATATGAAGTGCAAAGGGATATAGAATATAGGAGACTAGGAGACACCCCTTCACTGCCAAGACGTATGAAGTATCTGTATATGAAGTGCCAGGGATATAGGATATACTAGACACCCCTTCACTGCCAAGACGTATGAAGTACCTGTATATGAGCTGCCAGGAATATAGGATATAGTAGACACCCCTTCACTGCCAGGACGTATGAAGCATCTGTATATGAAGTGCCAGGGATATAGGATATAGTAGACACCCCTTCACTGCCAGGAGGTATGAAGTACCTGAATATAAAGTGCAAGGGATATAAGATATATAAAGGAGACCCCTTCACTGCCAGGACGTATGAAGTATCTGTATATGAAGTGCCAGGGATATAGTATATAGGAGACACCCCTTCACTGCCAGGACGTATGAAGTACCTGTATATGAAGTGCAAAGGGATATAGAATATAGGAGACACCCCTTCACTGCCAGGACGTATGAAGTATCTGTATATGAGCTGCCAGAGATATAGGATATAGGAGACACCCCTTCACTGCCAAGATGTATGAAGTATCTGTATATGAAGTGCCAGGGATATAGTATATAGGAGACACCCCTTCACTGCCAGGACGTATGAAGTACCTGTATATGAAGTGCAAAGGGATATAGGATATAGTAGACACCCCTTCACTGCCAGGACGTATGAAGTATCTGTATATGAGCTGCCAGGGATATAGAATATAGGAGACACCCCTTCACTGCCAAGACGTATGAAGTATCTGTATATGAAGTGCCAGGGATATAGGATATAGTAGACACCTCTTCACTGCCAAGACGTATGAAGTACCTGTATATGAGCTGCCAGGAATATAGGATATAGTAGACACCCCTTCACTGCCAGGACGTATGAAGTATCTGTATATGAGCTGCCAGGGATATAGGATATAGGAGACACCCCTTCACTGCCAGGACGTATGAAGTATCTGTATATGAAGTGCAAGGGATATAGTATATATATAGTATATAGGAGACACCCCTTCACTGCCAGGACGTATGAAGTATCTGTATATGGAGTGCAAAGGGATATAGGATATAGTAGACACCCCTTCACTGCCAGGACATATGAAGTATCTGTATATGAGCTGCCAGGGATATAGGATATAGGAGACACCCCTTCACTGCCAGGACGTATGAAGTATCTGTATATGAAGTGCAAAGGGATATAGAATATAGGAGACACCCCTTCACTGCCAGGACGTATGAAGTATCTGTATATGGAGTGCAAAGGGATATAGGATATAGTAGACACCCCTTCACTGCCAGGACATATGAAGTATCTGTATATGAGCTGCCAGGGATATAGGATATAGTAGACACGCCTTCACTGCCAAGACGTATGAAGTATCTGTATATGAGCTGCCAGGGATATAGGATATAGGAGACACCCCTTCACTGCCAGGACAGATGATCTACCTATATATGAAGTGTCAGTAATAGCAGGTAAAGGATGTATATAGTACAGTGTATAGTAGAAACCCCTTTACTACCAAGACATATGAAGTACCTGTATATGAACTGTCAGTAATGGCAGACATAGGATATCGTGGATACCCAAGATTTATGAAGTAACTGCGTACGAGCTGTCAGCAGTAGCAGACATAGGATGTATATTACACAATGTATATAACCCCAGGTCCTTATCTATAATGGATGAGTTCCCATGTCTTGAATGGAGAGATAATATGGAAATTCTGCTGATACATAGGACTATTAAGAATAGATTGGGAAAAAATGCTCCATCATGGCTTGGGTCATGTGATACACAGCCGTAACTTTCGATCACCGTAGATTTGGAAAAAGAGGGCATTCACGTCATATCCCCATCTCATATACTTCCATAGTTAATAAGCTTGTAAAGACGCAGGTCCATCAACCTATAATCCTAAACCCTTACGAGGCGGACATCAAGGACTTCATACTGGAGGGAGAATCCTTCCAACTCTAACTATGGCAGACAGAATAAATCCTTGGATCAATCTCTCTTAAAAAGTGGTTACACGCGGAAACCATAGACCATAATGGGGTCCGCCAGGTTTCCACCGATTTTATACTGAAACCGGTGGAGAGAAAAGTCTTTCTTGTAGGACTGTTCTCTCTGCCAATTCTAAGCAGATTCTGTGACCGAGTTGTGTACGGAGACGCGAACCTAGAGCGTCCATAAGATCCTCTCTTACGATAAGTTCAGGCAGCGGAAAATGAGGGATCCACTTTCTTCACTCCGGATTCCACCGTGTGAACAGGCCCTAGGACATCTTTTTTTCGAGTCTTATTTTCTAGAGACCTTCCATCCTACTTAATAATCTAGTTGGACCCTCTACAAAGCTCCTGGGGCTCAGAAAGTCCAGAGACATCTTGGCCTCAAAAGATGAAACCAGTATGTTCAGTGGTCCATGGGATAGCTTGGGACAATGCCTGAAATCTGGGACTGTCCCATTGTATCCACTGAATCCCATTCTTATGATCAGTTTGGTTCCCACTGGTCAGACCCGACCAATCATGCTATTGTCCTCTATACTATAGGATACCCAGAATACCCCTTTAACCTCCAGGGTCCCACTTCATAGCCAATAGTTAGGCCTCCTCCTTACAACTGTCTGAATAGACACGTAGATTGCCGACTCTTAAAGGAATATAACATCAATTAGGGCTCGTTCCCATGGGGCAAGAGGGGAAGGATTCTGACACCGAATCCACCTCACAATAGAGGTCTATGTAGACCACTAGCTTCCTTTCTACCGTGAGCGGTATGTTCCGGCTCGCAGTAAAAAGAAGTGAGCTGCCCTTTCTTCAGGCAGATTCCACAGCTAAGTCAGCCCCGGCGTCCACCTTGCGACACCACCCTCCGGACTAGGCCCATTCATTTGGGCCTACTCCGGAGTAGGAAGCCCCGACTGTTGGAAGCCACGACCGTCGCATTTTGGTACAATTCTGATGCGGCTTCCCGTTCCCGAGGCCTTAAACTGGTAACACTTTCACATTTTTGTAAAGATCTGACCCCATCTGTCTGTCACGTCTATAGGACTAATACAATAAGCACCTAATACCGTTATTTCACTTGGTATTGAACAAATTTGAGCTGGCTTTGTTGCCGTCCCACCTCCCGTCTCAAGTTTCATCTAGAAGAAAAGGCTGAAGACGACGCATTATCTAATTAGACGTAATTGCGTCTCGATGAGACTAAGGAGGGTTAATGCACTCAGCAGCAGATCTCGCCATCCAATTCCCATTTCTGACCGTACCACGAGAAGCCAAATGATAATGTCCTTTAAGGCGGACGTCCCCTTCATCAGGCTCTATAAACCTGCCACCCCCGACCGGTGACAAATGGGCCATCAGCCACTCGGTGTAGGGGACAGAGCAGCCATGATACGGGATAAATCTATAACCCATGGATTAGGGAATAATGGTGATGTAAGTGAGACAAAGCACTCGGGGGGCAGAAAACTGAGGTGAGCGCCATTCATCTCCTGCCAGCCCGGTGATTTGTGGGAGGATTGAAGGTTGGAGGAGAGTGAGGTGGATGGACCTCTAGGGTGCCATTGTAGTCCCTCACACAGGCCGGGAATCGGAGGGGACCTGAGCCGTGATTTATAGGCAGGAAAGAAGGCCACAGCTGCAGTTTTAGCTGAGCTGCGTTGCTCGTCCTCTAGTGGCTCTTGGTTCTCTTCCGCAGTTGGTGGTGGTCACTCGGGACCTACAGCACATAATGGGAACAATTTATCCCTATAGAGATCTGTCAATGAGCTGTATTTAGAGACTGCAGACACAAGGAGATCCGATTCTGAAACACCAGCAGTCTGAAGGATCAGGGCTCAGCACGTAGGCTCAAGGGGAAAAAGTTTGGGGGAACTATTGGTGCACTTTTTGCAAGATATGGTCAAAAGTCAGAACTGTGTGGACCATATCTGCAGCTCAGTGTTATCCCATAAGGGCAGCGTTTTCCATATACAATGACATTATGTGTCTTTATACCAATATGTGACATCATAATATGCTTATTTATTGTGAAGTTATCTCTGCCATGATATTCATGAAATTACTAGAAATTACCATGATAATTATCCATCACTGTGTATATTATCTCTGTACTGTGACATCACTGTGTGTATTATCCCTGTACTGTGACATCACTGTGTGTATTATCTCTGTACTGTGACATCACTGTGTGTATTATCCTGTACTGTGACATCACTGTGTGTATTATCCCTGTACTGTGACATCACTGTGTGTATTATCCCTGTACTGTGACATCACTGTGTGTATTATCTCTGTACTGTGACATCACTGTGTGTATTATCCCCGTACTGTGACATCACTGTGTGTATTATCTCTGTACTGTGACATCACTGTGTGTATTATCCCTGTACTGTGACATCACTGTGTGTATTATCCCTGTACTGTGACATCACTGTGTGTATTATCCCTGTACTGTGACATCACTGTGTGTATTATCTCTGTACTGTGACATCACTGTGTGTATTATCTCTGTACTGTGACATCACTGTGTGTATTATCCTGTACTGTGACATCACTGTGTGTATTATCTCTGTACTGTGACATCACTGTGTGTATTATCTCTGTACTGTGACATCACTGTGTGTATTATCTCTGTACTGTGACATCACTGTGTGTATTATCCCTGTACTGTGACATCACTGTGTGTATTATCTCTGTACTGTGACATCACTGTGTGTATTATCCTGTACTGTGACATCACTGTGTGTATTATCTCTGTACTGTGACATCACTGTGTGTATTATCCCTGTACTGTGACATCACTGTGTGTATTTTCCTGTACTGTGACATCACTGTGTGTATTATCCCTGTACTGTGACATCACTGTGTGTATTATCCCTGTACTGCGACATCACTGTGTGTATTATCCCTGTACTGTGACATCACTGTGTATTATCCTGTACTGTGACATCACTGTGTATTATCCTGTACTGTGACATCACTGTGTGTATTATCCTGTACTGTGACATCACTGTGTGTATTATCCCTGTACTGTGACATCACTGTGTGTATTATCCCTGTACTGTGACATCACTGTGTGTATCATCCCTGTACTGTGACATCACTGTGTGTATTATCCCTGTACTGTGACATCACTGTGCGTATTATCCCTGTACTGTGACATCACTGTGTGTATTATCCCTGTACTGTGACATCACTGTGTGTATTATCTCTGTACTGTGACATCACTGTGTGTATTATCCTGTACTGTGACATCACTGTGTGTATTATCCTGTACTGTGACATCACTGTGTGTATTATCTCTGTACTGTGACATCACTTTGTGTATTATCTCTGTACTGTGACATCACTGTGTGTATTATCTCTGTACTGTGACATCACTGTGTGTATTATCCCTGTACTGTGACATCACTCTATGTATTATCCTGTACTGTGACATCACTGTGTGTATTATCCCTGTACTGTGACATCACTGTGTGTATTATCTCTGTACTGTGACATCACTCTGTGTATTATCCTGTACTGTGACATCACTGTGTGTATTATCTCTGTACTGTGACATCACTGTGTGTATTATCCTGTACTATGACATCACTGTGTGTATTATCCTGTACTGTGACATCACTGTGTGTATTATCTCTATACTGTGACATCACTGTGTGTATTATCTCTGTACTGTGACATCACTATGTGTATTATCCTGTACTGTGACATCACTGTGTGTATTATCCCTGTACTGTGACATCACTGTGTGTATTATCTCTGTACTGTGACATCACTGTGTATATTATCCTGTACTGTGACATCACTGTGTGTATTATCTCTGTACTGTGACATCACTGTGTGTATTATCCTGTACTGTGACATCACTGTGTGTATTATCTCTGTACTGTGACATCACTGTGTGTATTACCCTGTACTGTGACATCACTGTGTGTATTATCTCTGTACTGTGACATCACTGTGTGTATTATCTCTGTACTGTGACATCACTGTGTGTATTATCCATTATTGAGACCTAATCTTATATAATAGGCACTGATGGTAATATTACGCCCCTGCCTGGCTGTGACATCTGAGTGCGCCCTTCCCTTCAGGGACTACTAGCAGCGGAGGAGCAGCTGTCACACATACTGTCCATACATGAGACATCTCATCTTGGTCCTTTACCTTTAAGTCGATGTTATTTCATGTCTCGTATACAGAGAACCAATCTGGTGTCACTTAGAACCTGTGTGCAGGAGCAGCAGTAGATCTAGTAAGATGTTGGATAATGTCCATTGATTCGTCAGTGTTGTCAGTAAATATGAGCAACGGGCCCTTGAGACTTGTCTAAATCACCTGTCTTAAAGGTATTCCGGCTCCAGTGTCTGACTCACTGCCGTCTGCGCTGACTCACATCATGGAGCAGATGTAGGTCTAAGCAAGAATAGAACAGTTAAAGGGGATGTCTCTGGGCTCGTATTTACTGGGGGTCATCCTCCGGATTAGCAGTGACTGTGCCTAAAGGGTAAGTTCACACTACGTAACGCCGGGCGTGTATGAGAGCCGTACACGCCGGCGTTACAGCAGGGCTGCCGAGCACTTCCCATTCACTTCAATGGGAGCGCTCGTAAACGCCGCTGTTACGAGCGCTCCCATTGAAGTGAATGGGAAGTGTTCGGCAGTCTGCTGTAACGCCAGCTTAATCGCTAGCTTATTTTGTAGAGTAAAATTACACTTGTAAATTTTGCTATCCCATTGACTTCAATGACATTTTACAGGCGTATTTTTACAGGCGTATTTTTTACAGGCGTATTTTTTACAGGCGTATTTTTACACTTGTAAAAAAATATCATTGAAGTCAATGGGATAGCAAAATTTACAAGTGTAATTTTACTCTACAAAATAAGCTAGCGTTTACTCAGTGTGAATGCACCCTTAGAGTGCAAAAGTGCTAGACACTTAACCCCTTGTTTGATTTTCGTTAAATTCAGAATGGGGTGGAATTAGCGAAAAACTGCTTTTGTGCAATTTTCTTACGGTATTTGTTGTTACTACATTGACAGTGTGGCCGAAATAACATGTCACCTGTATTCTAGGGGTCGGTACTATTCCGGAGATACCAAATTTCAGTAAAAAAAAATTTTACGCTTTAACCCTTTAAAAAAAAAATAATTACTCCGGACGCCGTCACTGCAGGGGACAGATTTACTGGACTAATGGGATCCATGACCAGGTCCAGATTGAGAAAATTATAGACTTCCTTACTGAAGCTAAACGAGAGGTTAAATCAATTTACTCTTTAAGTGCTTTGACCTGGAGGAGGATCTTATTGATTCGGTCTCGTTTTGCCATCGTTTCGACATGTTTCTATCACGTTATAGGATTTTTCCCCAGCTTCAATAATGGGATGTAGATAACATAAGTGCGTCTCGTCCTCGGCCTATCATCAGTCTATTAGCGCTAGTCACCGGCGATAAAACATTTTTACGTTTTTGTGTTTCGTGCTGAGCCATGTTGGAATAGTCAGGTCTGTATAGATGACATAGTCAGGTGACGTTTTATAGCACAGAAGTCTGTGGTGAAAATATATGTTTGTGACATAGTCCAACTACATAGGACAGGTCCTAACTGCAGCACAGGTCCTAAACACAGGACAGGTCCTAACTGCCGCACAGGTGCTAAACACAGGACAGGTCCTAACTGCCGCACAGGTGCTAAACACGGGACAGGTCCTAACTGCCGCACAGGTGCTAAACACGGGACAGGTCCTAACTGCAGCACAGGTGCTAAACACGGGACAGGTCCTAACTGCAGCACAGGTGCTAAACACAGGACAGGTCCTAACTGCCGCACAGGTGCTAAACACAGGACAGGTCCTAACTGCAGCACAGGTGCTAAACACAGGACAGGTCCTAACTGCCGCACAGGTGCTAAACACAGGACAGGTCCTAACTGCAGCACAGGTGCTAAACACGGGACAGGTCCTAACTGCAGCACAGGTGCTAAACACGGGACAGGTCCTAACTGCCGCACAGGTGCTAAACACAGGACAGGTCCTAACTGCAGCACAGGTGCTAAACACGGGACAGGTCCTAACTGCAGCACAGGTGCTAAACACAGGACAGGTCCTAACTGCCGCACAGGTGCTAAACACAGGACAGGTCCTAACTGCAGCACAGGTGCTAAACACAGGACAGGTCCTAACTGCCGCACAGGTGCTAAACACAGGAGAGGTCCTAACTGCAGCACAGGTGCTAAACACGGGACAGGTCCTAACTGCAGCACAGGTGCTAAACACGGGACAGGTCCTAACTGCCGCACAGGTGCTAAACACAGGACAGGTCCTAACTGCAGCACAGGTGCTAAACACAGGCCAGGTCCTAACTGCCGCACAGGTGCTAAACACAGGACAGGTCCTAACTGCAGCACAGGTGCTAAACACGGGACAGGTCTTAAACACAGGACAGGTCTTAACTGTAGCACAGATCCTAAACACAGGACAGATCCTAAATACAGGACAAGTCCTAAGAACAAGACAAGTCATAAACTCAGGACAGGTCCTAAACACAGGATAGGTCCTAAATAGAGATGAGCGAACACTGTTCGGATCAGCCATTCCGAACAGCGCGCTCCCATAGAAATGAATGGAAGCAGCTGGCACGTACACTTTGCCGGCGGCCGGTCGCTTAACCCCCCGCGTGCCGACTACGTCCATTCATTTCTATGGGAGCGTGCTGTTCGGAACGGCTGTTCCGAACAGTGTTCGCTCATCTCTAGGCCTAAACTCAGGGCAGGTCCTAATCATAGGACAAGTCTTAACCTCAGAATAGGTCCTAACTGCACAACAGATCCTAAACATTGGACAGGTCCTATATGTAGAACAGATCCTAAACATGGGACAGGGTCTAACTGCAGCACAAGGGCCCGTTGCTCATATTTACTGACAACACTGGGGAATCGATGGACATTATCCAACATAGGACAGGTCCTAAACACAGGACAAGTCCTAAAAAGAAGACAGGTACTAACCTGAGGACAGGTCTTAAACACAGGATAAGTCCTAAACATTGGACAAGTCTTAACCTCAGAACAGATCCTAACTGCAGTACAGATCCTAAACATTGGACAGGTCCTAACTGCAGCACAGGTGCTAAACATGGGACAGGTCCTAAACATGGGACAGGTCCTAAACACAGGACAGGTCCTAAATACAGGACAAGTCCTAAGAACAGGACAGGTCATGATCTCAGGACAGGTACTAACCTAAGGACAGCTCCTAAACACAGCATAGGTCCTAACCTCAGGGCAGGTCCTAACCATAGGACAAGTCTTTATCTCAGAATAGGTCCTAACTGCACAACAGGTTCTGAACATTGGACAGGTCCTAACTGCAGAACAGGTACTAAACACAGGACATGTCCTAATCGCAGCACAGGTGCTAAACATAGGACAGGTCCTAAACACAGGACAGATCCTAAACACAGGACAAGTCCTAAAAAGAAAACAGGTACTAGCCTGAGGACAGGTCCTAAACAGAAGATAGATCCTAACCATAGGACAAGTCTTAACCTCAGAAGAGGTCCTAATTGCAGAACAGATCCTAAACATCGTACAGGTCCTAACCTCAGGGCAGGTCCTAACAATAGGAAAGGACCTAACTATAGGACAAGTCTGAACATCAGTGCAGGTCCTAACCACAAAACAGGTGCAAACCACAGGACAGGTCCCAGATGGAGAAGAGATCCTAAACACCAGACATCTCCTAACCTCAGAACAGGTCCTAATCTCAAGACAGCTACTAATCTAAGGACAGATCCTAAACACAGGACAAGTCCTAAAAAGAAGACAGGTACTAACCTGAGGACAGATCCTAAACACAGGATAGGTCCTAACCATAGGAAAAGTCCTATCCTCAGAACAGGTCCTAACTGCAGAACAGATCCTATACATCGGACAGGTCTTAACCTCAGGGCAGGTCCTAACCATAGGAAAGGTCCTAACTATAGGACAAGTCCGAACATCAGGGCAGGTCCCGGATGGAGAACAGATCCTAAACACCGGACAGGTCCCAACCTCAGGACAGGTCATAATCTTAAAACAGCTGCAAACCTAATGACAGATCCTAAACACAGGATAGGTCCTAACCACAGGAAAGGTCCTAACTATAGGACAAGTCTAAATCTCAGAACAGGTTCGAACCTCAGGAGAGGAGAGAAATGTCTGATTGCTGGTAGGGATTCGGCCATGACACATCCCACACAATTACATAGGGCACCGACCATCAGGAAGGCCCTGTAGCAGTGGGATGTATTATGGTATTATCGACCGCGGCCTATTGGATTATTCCAACAGATACTGTCTAATATTATACTCACCCAGCGTCCTTACTGTTCAAGCCCCCAGGGGCGCTGTACAGTTCATCCTGACACTTAAGAACATGAAGATATTACACACAGAAGTTGTTCAGCGTGCAGCGCCCCTTGGAGGCCAAAGCAGAGGACAAGAGCTGAGTAATATATTAGTCACTGTTAGAATAATCTAATAGGTAGTGGCCTAACATGAGGGGTGGGGGCCAAAAAAAGGGGCAATATATGGTGAGGGGGCTAAAAAAGAGATATATAAATATATTGTGTGGGGCCAGTAAAGGGGGAAATATACGGTATAGTTGTCCAAATAGCAATACTATTGTCCCACCGCCATGATGTACTGCAAATTAATATACCAGATGCCATTTGATCCTGGGGGCCTATGAAAATCTGCATTTTGTCTCTCTTCTACTCCTGTATTGTACAGTCAAAGCTGCTTACTGCACCTTGTTACACCAGCAAAGCAGAATTTAGTTCTCCCTGGTCTAGATTTGATAACTCTACCCAGTTAGTCCCCTCATTCATGGGCCTGAGTATCAGTGTACAGTATTTTCCTACTACTGGCTATTCCTACACTCTTGCTTTTATCCATGGGTACTTAATTTGGTTCCTGAAGTGTTCTCCTAGCGATGACCTTTAAACTACGTTGTAGATCATGTTCCAGTCCTGCTTTTCTGACTATGCTCCAGTTCTGCTCCTTTGTCCACTTTCTAGCAGTAGTTGTGTTCCTGTGTCCACATTCTAGTTCTGCTTCGGTGCTCATGTTCTAGTTCTGTTTCTGTGTTTATGTTCCACTTCAGCTTTGTGTCCATGTTCCAGTCCTTCTCCTTTGTCAACATTTCAGTCCTGCTCCTGTAGTCTTCACCTTCCAGTGCTGCTGATATGTCCATGTTCCAGTCCTTCTCCTGTGTCTATGTGTCCTGTCCTGCTCCTGTGTCGTCTATGTTCAAGTCACAGTCCTGCTCTGGTACGCACATTCCAGTTCTGCTCCAGTGTCCACATCCATGTGTTACATGTTGGGGCCATTAAATTACATGTGGGACACTGAGGGGCCATTCTACTGAATGTAACGGCCATTATAGTAAAGGTTGGGACCATTCTACTGAATGTGATGGTCATTCTACTGAATGTAAGGGCCAATGTAATAAAGGTTGGGGCCATTATATTGAATGTATGGCACAGAAGGGGCCATTCTACTGAATGTGAGGGACATCATATTACATCTGGGGGTACCAGGGGGGGCCATTCTAATGAATGTAAGGTCCATTATAATAAAGGTTGGGGACATTCTACTGAATGTGATTGCCATTCTACAGAATGTAAGGGCCAATGTAATAAAGGTTGGGGCCATTATATTGAATGTATGGCACAGAAGGGGCCATTCTACTGAATGTGAGGGACATCATATTACATCTGGGAGTACCAGGGGGGCCATTCTACTGAATGTAAGGTCCATTATAATAAAGGTTGGGGCCATTCTACTGAATGTAAGGGCCATTCTACTGAATGTAAGGGCCAATGTAATAAAGGTTGGGGCCATTATATTGAATGTATGGCACAGAAGGGGTCATTCTACTGAATGTGAGGGACATCATATTACATCTGGGGGTACCAGGAGGGCCATTGTACTGAATTTAAGGTCCATTATAATAAAGGTTGGGGCCATTCTACTGAATGTGAGGGCAATTCTACTGAATGTAAGGGCCAATGCAATAAAGGTTGGGGCCATTATATTGAATGTATGGCACAGAAGGTGCCATTCTACTGAATGTGAGGGATATCATATTACATCTTGGGGTACCAGGGTGGCCATTCTACAGAATGTAAGGTCCATTATAATGAAGGTTGGGGCCATTCTACTGAATGTGAGGGCAATTCTACTGAATGTAAGGGCCAATGCAAGAAAGGTTGGGGCCATTATATTGAATGTATGGCACAGAAGGTGCCATTCTACTGAATGTGAGGGATATCATATTACATCTTGGGGTACCAGGGTGGCCATTCTACAGAATGTAAGGTCCATTATAATGAAGGTTGGGGCCATTCTACTGAATGTGAGGGCAATTCTACTGAATATAAGGGCCAATGCAAGAAAGGTTGGGGCCATTATATTGAATGTATGGCACAGAAGGGGCCATTCTACTGAATGTGAGGGACAGAATATTACATCTTGGGGTACCAGGGTGGCCATTCTACAGAATGTAAGGGCCATTCTAGTAAAGGTTGAGGCCATTCTAATGAATGTGAGGGCCATTATATTATATCTTGGGCTACCATGGGGGCCATTATACTGAACAAGGGGACTATCACATATTTGTACTTGATGCGCCAAAGAAAGCCTTATTTTATTACTATCTATAAGTGACCGCAACTTTTTGGGTACTCAGTTAGGACTTTGCTTGGCAAGGTTGAGAAACAATGCTATGGGCTACGTAGGTAGGACCTCACAAAAATAATGGCCACCACCATCGCTGGACTCGTTGCTTCGCACGTGTTCCGACCATTGCTTACTATATTCTGAAAAACCAAAAAGATTGGACATTGGAAGCAGAAAGGGGACGTAGACCGGCCATGTGTTTTCCATCAGCCCCCTATTCAGGACCATAAATCATTAGAAGACCTGAGATAGGAGACTTACTGTGCAAGGAGCTTCTGGTGCTGGTACATTAAATTAAAGCAGATGAAGAGGCGGCGGGTGGAACTCCCCTGTACCGTGGAGCTGCACTACTTCACAGCATGGTCCTGTCTTATCAATGGGTGGACAAGGAGGTCTGAGCAGTCTTCATCTATTACCCCAGGTCAAGGTGAGCCTGAGCAGTCGGCCTCAATAACGCGGCTTATCGGAGAATTGTTTCATTATAAACCTTTTAAGAAGGAGAAGAAGAGAAAAGCGAAAAGACCTGAGCGTGTTTTCTGGAGATGTGGACCTCCAGGGATCTCAAGATGGCTCAGATATGTAAGAATTGGCCAGGAGCCATGGTCTGAGTTATGACTGACGTTTCTGTAGATATAGACCGAGCACAGAGCTGGATTAAAGGCGGTCGGCGACGCGGATGGGGCCGTTATATCGGGTTACAATGTTTTTCAGAGGAGCGAGATAAAACTAGCCCTGGACGGAGAATACCTAACCTGAGAGATGGAGGGCAAGAAAACAAAAACTTCATCAGATGTGGGAAAAATGTTGGAGTCAGAAATTCCTAATCTGAGAGTCTTCACTGTTGGTGTAAATAGAGGAGAGACTGCAGGGGCTAGGGTGACCCAGGGACAGGTGATTCAGAATGAGATGCAATACCGGGCACAGCCTAAGGCCAAGCGTGGCGCTGTTTCTTGTAGAAAACCGTCATTTTTTTCTATTTTCATGCAACCTCAATAAACTTATATGAATTCCAACCCTCTAACTATGTAAAATCTAAAAGCTGGTGTAGAATGTTCTACCAATGTTTGTCAATCTATGTCCTGGTGAGTACTGGGGACTTGAAGACCCCACTATGTCCAGTATGAGTCCATCACCACTTTCTATACCTGTCACCCACTACTCAATGGCCAGAAGACCTCCTGAACACACGTCTATGGATGCACTTATATGTGCACTGTATGGCGTTATTACGGCAATGTATGTGCGGCAGTATGATGTGAGTGCTATATGGTGGTATTATGTGAGTGCTATATGGAAGTATCATGTGAGTACCATATGGCAGTATCATGTTAGTACTATATGGCAGTATCATGTGAGTACTATATGGCGATATCATGTGAGTACTATATGGCAGTATCATGTGAGAACTATATGGCAGTATCATGTTAGTACTATATGGCAGTATCATGTGAGTACTATATGGCGATATCATGTGAGTACTATATGGCAGTATCATGTGAGAACTATATGGCAGTATCATGTGAGTGCTATATGGCAGTATCATGTGAGTACTATATGGCGATATCATGTGAGTGCTATATGTCAGTATCATGTGAGTACTATATGGCGATATCATGTGAGTGCTATATGGCAGTATCATGTGAGTACTATAAGGAGATATCATGTGAGTGCTATATGGAAGTATCATGTGAGTACTATATGGCAGTATAATGTGAGTACTAAATGGCGGTATCATATGAGTGCTATATGGCGATATCATGTGAGTGTTATGTGGCGATATCATGTGAGTGCTATATAGTGGTATTATGTGAGTGTTATATGGCAATATCACCTAAGTACCATATGGAAGTATCATGTGAATGCTATATGACAGTATGATGTGAGTGATATATGGTGGTATTATATGAGTGCTATATGGCATTATTATGTGAGTGCTATCTGGCAATATCACCTTAGTACTATATGGCAGTATTATGTGAGTGCTATATGGCGGTATTATGAGAGTGCTATATGGCGGTAGTATGTAGCAACAGATCGGGGGGGGGGGGCACACTGCTCCCACTCTGTAATGTAAGTGTAATGTAAACACTGCTTTAACCCCCTCAGGACAGTATCAGCACCACCACATGCCCCAATTCAGCAAACCATAACACATGACAGGGTTAGCTACACCAGTTCTTCAGCTAATATCACACATGACAGACTTAGATACTACACTAGATCTGCAGGCAGTATCACAGATAAGGTTAGATATAACAGCTCAGCGGGGAGTATCACACATGATAGGATTAGATACACCAAATCACCAGGCAGTATTACATATGATATGATTGGTTACACCTGCTCTGGTGGCAGAAACACACACGGTAAGGTTAGATACACATGTTCAGCACACAGTATCACACACGATGGGCTTAGATACACATGTTCAGCATAGAGTAACACACAGGATAGGATTAGATACACCAGTTCAGCAGACAGTATTACACATGATAGGATTAGATACACAGCTTAGTATACAGTATCACACATGATAGGATTAGATACAGCTGCTCAGGAGGTAGTATCACACACGATAAGGTGCGACACATGCTCAACAAACAGTATCACACATGATGGGCTTAGATACGCCAAGTACACAGCACAGCATGCTGAGCTGACAGTATCACACATGACAGGCTTAGATACCCCAGCTCAGAGACTATATTAGGCAGGTATCCCTGACAGTTCCTATTGCCCCCTACCTTTGCCCCCTCTTGCTATGTCTACGCTACATCCCCCTCCTCCCGTCTCCTCCTTCCTTAGGTAAATCCCTCTCTCATTGTTTTCCTCCGTTAATTTCTGCTCAATCCTACAAAAAGTTCCTTCCCCATCCCGGCGAGAAGTGAGGAGGGTCTGCCTGGTGGGGGGCTGAGGGCTAACTATGGTGTGGCCATGGTTGTGCTGTGTGTCCAGGGGAGGATGATGAGAGTTGTGAGCCCCTCCCAGGCTGATGCACTCTCCTGTACTCGGGGCTGATGTCTTAGATGAGCAGCACGAGGAGGGGCAGGAGCATCACTTCACTCCGCTCACAGCCATGATCACCCACCACCAGCACTAGAGTGCTGCTGGGACCTCCTGGAATATGGCAAGTCAACGCTTGGATGCTACCACAGTTGTGGACATGGACCTGCGTCCCACCCCCTGGATCCTGGCCGGACTCATGGTCTTCCTCATGTCGGGTGCCGTGACCTCTTGCCCCGAATACTGCAGGTGTTACGGGACCTTGTTGCAGTGCTTGGAACCCAACACCATCAGCAACATCTCGCTCATGAGAGACGTGGAGAACATCACAGAAGCGTGAGTGCCGCTTTATCTACGTCTTGTCCCGTCCAACCAATAGAGCTAGAAGGAGAAGTTTTCTGCATGAAGTTTTGAGCATGGGAAACAAGTTTGACAAGGGAACCGGGGGTATAGGGACAGATGGGGGAACTGGGGGTATAGAGACAGATGGGGGACCCGGGGAAAGAGAGACAGATGGGGGAACCGGGGATAGAGAGATAGATGGGGGAACCAGGGATAGAGAGACAGATGGGGGTAACGGGGATAGAGAGATAGATGGGGGAACCAGGGATAGAGAGACAGATGGGGGTAACGGGGATAGAGAGATAGATGGGGGAACCAGGGATAGAGAGACAGATGGGGGTAACGGGGATAGAGAGATAGATGGGGGTAACGGGGATAGAGAGATACATGGGGGAACCAGGATACAGAGACAGATGGGGGTAACGGATAGAGAGATAGACTGGGGATCCACGACATAGAGACAAATGGGGGAACCAGGGATATAGAAACAGATGGGGGAATCGGGGATATAGAGACAGATGGCGGAACCGGGATAGAGAGACAGATGGGGGAACCGGGAATATGGAGAGAGTTAGGGGAACAGGGATAAAGAGACAGATGGGGGTAACAGGGGATAGAGAGATAGACTGGGGATCCACAGACATAGAGACAGATGGGGGATCGGGGATATAGAGACAAATGGGGGAACTAGGGATAGAGAGACAAATGGGGAATCGAGAATATAGAGACAGATGGGGGAACCGGGGATATAGAAACAGATGGGGGAGCCGGGGATATAGAGACAGATGGAGGAATCGGGGATATAGAGATAGACGGGGGTAACGGGGATATAGAGATAGACAGGGGAACCAGGAATATAGACAGGTGGGGGGAACTGGGGATATAAACATATGGGGAGAACCAGGGATATAGAGGCAGATAGGGAACCTGGGCTATAGAGACAGTTGGGGGAACCGGGGATATAGAAACAGATAGGGAACCAGGGATATAGAGACAGATGGGGGATATAGAGAAAGATGGGGGAACCGGGGATATAAGAGAGATAGGGGTACTGAGTATATAGAGACAGATGGGGGGATATAGAGACAAGGGTGCGACCCAAAGTCTAAAGCCTAGAAGATTGTCATCGCATAGAATACTGGGAGATGGAGATATAGATAACTGTGTGGATAAAGAGGATCAGTGGGCAGATTAATTACAATAATTATAAGATTTATAGAGCACCAACATATTCCACAGCGCTGTACCAATGTACTATTAGGGAAGTAACAAACTAGTAAAATGACAAATGTTAAAAACTAAGCAAACAAAGAACAAGACAAAAGTAGAGAGGTCACTGCCCAGAGGAGCTTACAATCTAACTGAGGATAGGGATAATGGATAAATACATATGAATAATAGTGTATATGTATATAGTGTATAGAGAGAGAGAGAGAGAGAGAGAGAGAGAGAGAGAGAGAGAGATGATAGATAGATAGATAGATAGATAGATAGATAGATAGATAGATAGATAGATGAGATTAGAAATTAGATAGATGAATAGATAGATACTGATAGTGATAAGAAGAATAGATAATTAGATCAAAAGATTAATAGAATGAGATTTCAACGATAAATAGATGTAAAAAAAAAAAAAAAAAGAAATAGAAAAGAGATAATATTTTGAGCAATATACTAATATATAAATAATTTTACACTTCACTTTAATAAACTTTATTTGTCCGCACTAGTGTGCATAGGTCCTAATATCTATCTATCTATCTATCTATCTATCTATCTATCTATCTATCTCCTATCTATCTATCTATCTATCTATCTATCTATCTATCTCCTATCTATCTATCTATCTATCTATCTATCTAACTCCTAGCTATATATCTATCTATCATCTATCTATCTATCTATCTATCTATCTATCTATCTATCTCCTATCTATCTATCTCCTATCTATCTATCTATCTCCTATCTATCTATCTATCTATCTATCTATCTTCTATCTATCTATCTATCTATCTTCTATCTATCTATCTATCTATCTATCTATCTATATCCTATCTATCTATCTATCTATCTAACTCATATCTATATATCTATCTATCATCTATCTATCTATCTATCTATCTATCTATCTATCTCCTATCTATCTATCTATCTATCTATCTATCTATCTATCTATCTATCTCCTATCTATCTATCTATCTATCTATCTATCTATCTTCTATCTATCTATCTATCTATCTATCTATCTATCTCCTATCTATCTATCTATCTATCTATCTCCTATCTATCTATCTATCTATCTATCTATCTATCTCCTATCTATCTATCTATCTATCTATCTTCTATCTATCTATCTATCTATCTATCTATCTATCTATCTATCTATCTATCATCTATCTATCTATCTCCTATCTATCTATCTATCTATCTATCTATCTCTCTCCTATCTATCTATCTATCTATCTATCTATCTATCTATCTATCTATCTATCTATCTCATATCTATCTATCTATCTATCTATCTATCTATCTATCTATCTATCTATCTCCTATCTATCTATCTATCTATCTATCTATCTATCTATCTATCTATCTATCTCCTATCTATATCTATCTATCTATCTATCTATCTATCTATCTATCTATCTTTCCATCTATACAATTCTCTTTCCTGTACATGTTCTTTCCCTATATAACGCAGATACCGTTTATATTAATAAAGCATTGGCTAATGACTATAAATGTGAAATAATAACATAATAAATTCCTGCAGATTTTAATTGTGTTATGAATAAAATTAAGACATATTTTTATAGAATCCTCCATAGTAAGGATCAGATAATGGTGGTGAATGTTTCTCCTAATGAGTGGATGAGCGCGGCTACCGTGCATGTAATGGCCCCGGCCCCTCTAATGACAATCCTCCCCTGCTGGGCCTGACTTATTAATGGACTGTCTTCAGAGGGAGTTCCGGCACTTGCCCGGTCTGATGGATTGCCCCCTAAGGTGTAGTGTTTGTGTACTAAAGGAACACTTGTAAGGTCCCTACACAACAGTTGGGGACTGAGTAGAAGCAGACACACTAGACTTCAGATGGGTTCAACGATCCAGCTGTGCTTTCCGGAAATATCCGAGGAGATAATGGGGGTTATCCATAGAAGAGGATATATTAAATGTTCTGCGAGCAATAGATCATATTGTGATAACGTGTGTAGCCTTGGTCTCTGGGACAACGCCAAGGTCTCAGAGTTCGGTAACGCACCAACCACCCTTCGGTACATGTGAGATTTTTTATAACTTGGAAACTGTGACACGGTTTTCTTCACTTTTCATAATCCCTGGTGGTCTAGGGTGGTGAAAGGGCAGTTATAACATCCCTGGCTTTCTCGGCTGGTGATAGGGTTAATAATAAAATCCCTGGTGGTCTAGAGTGGTGATAGGCTTAACTCTGTTCACATATATTTTGGAGGAATCTATTGTCATAAATAAAAGGATTTTCATCAGAACCCAGACCTGCAGATAGATAGGTTAGTATCACCGGATCCAGCATATCACCCCAGTCCTGCAGATAGATAGGTTAGTATCACCAGATCCAGCATATCACCCCAGCCCTGCAGATAGATAGGTTAGTATCACCAGATCCAGCATATCACCCCAGCCCTGCAGATAGATAGGTTAGTGTCACCAGAACCAGCATATCACCCCAGCCCTGCAGATAGATAGGTTAGTATCACCAGATCCAGCATATCACCCCAGCCCAGCAGATAGATAGGTTAGTGTCACCAGAACCAGCATATCACCCCAGCCCTGCAGATAGATAGGTTACTGTCACCAGAACCAGCATATCACCCCAGCCCTGCAGATAGATAGGTTAGTGTCACCAGAACCAGCATATCACCCCAGCCCTGCAGATAGATAGGTTACTGTCACCAGAACCAGCATATCACCCCAGCCCTGCAGATAGATAGGTTACTGTCACCAGAACCAGCATATCACCCCAGCCCTGCAGCTATATAGGTTACTGTCACCAGAACCAGCATATCACCCCAGCCCTGCAGATAGATAGGTTAGTGTCACCAGAACCAGTATATCACCCCAGCCCTGCAGATAGATAGGTTACTGTCACCAGATCCAGCATATCACCCCAGCCCTGCAGATAGATAGGTTACTGTCACCAGAACCAGCATATCACCCCAGCCCTGCAGCTATATAGGTTACTGTCACCAGGACCAGCATATCACCTCAGCCCTGCAGATAGATAGGTTACTGTCACCAGAACCAGCATATCACCCCAGCCCTGCAGCTATATAGGTTACTGTCACCAGAACCAGCATATCACCTCAGCCCTGCAGATAGATAGGTTAGTGTCACCAGAACCAGCAGATCACCCCAGCCCTGCAGATAGATAGGTTAGTGTCACCAGAACCAGCATATCACCCCAGCCCTGCAGATAGATAGGTTAGTGTCACCAGAACCAGCATATCACCCCAGCCCTGCAGATAGATAGGTTAGTATCACCAGATCCAGCATATCACCCCAGCCCAGCAGATAGATAGGTTAGTGTCACCAGAACCAGCATATCACCCCAGCCCTGCAGATAGATAGGTTACTGTCACCAGAACCAGCATATCACCCCAGCCCTGCAGATAGATAGGTTAGTGTCACCAGAACCAGCATATCACCCCAGCCCTGCAGATAGATAGGTTACTGTCACCAGAACCAGCATATCACCCCAGCCCTGCAGATAGATAGGTTACTGTCACCAGAACCAGCATATCACCCCAGCCCTGCAGCTATATAGGTTACTGTCACCAGAACCAGCATATCACCCCAGCCCTGCAGATAGATAGGTTAGTGTCACCAGAACCAGTATATCACCCCAGCCCTGCAGATAGATAGGTTACTGTCACCAGATCCAGCATATCACCCCAGCCCTGCAGATAGATAGGTTACTGTCACCAGAACCAGCATATCACCCCAGCCCTGCAGCTATATAGGTTACTGTCACCAGGACCAGCATATCACCTCAGCCCTGCAGATAGATAGGTTACTGTCACCAGAACCAGCATATCACCCCAGCCCTGCAGCTATATAGGTTACTGTCACCAGAACCAGCATATCACCTCAGCCCTGCAGATAGATAGGTTAGTGTCACCAGAACCAGCAGATCACCCCAGCCCTGCAGATAGATAGGTTAGTGTCACCAGAACCAGCATATCACCCAGCCCTGCAGATAGATAGGTTACTGTCACCAGAACCAGCATATCACCCCAGTCCTGCAGATAGATAGGTTAGTGTCACCAGAACCAGCATATTACTCCAGCCCTGCAGATAGATAGGTTAGGGGGCATTCACATGGAGTAACAGCCATACACACCGGCGCTACGGCAGACTGCCGAACACTTCCCATTCACTTCAATGGGAGCGCTCCTCTGGCGTTACTCCGTGTGAATGCCCCCTAAGTCCTACTGTGCCCTAATGCATGACAGTAGGAATGATCCTTGCGCAAAGGTGTGGCACATCCGCAGCAGAAATCCGAGTGTCAGCCTCAGATTTCTGCTGCGAATACTTCTATAATATTAATGGATTCATTTTATACTCCCTGGTGGTCTAGGGTAGTGCAAGGCTTCATTGTAAATGTCCTGGTTGTCTAAGGTGTGAGCGGGTGAATTTTACATTCCCTGGTGGTCTAGGGTAGATAGACATTTCATGGTAAGTTCAATGGCTGTGTAAGATACAACATGGTAAAGTTTATATTTCATGATGGTCTCGGGTAACAATGGAATTTACTATAAATTCTCTGGATGTCTAAGTTGTAAATGGAAGAATATTATATTCTCTGGTGGTCTAGGGTAGCGATAGAGTTCATTGTAAGTTTGCTAGCTGTCTAAGGTGTGAATGGGTGAATTTTATATTCCCTGGTGGTCTAAGGTAGTTATAGAATTCATTGTTGTTTGTGTTGTGAGTGGGTAAAACTGATATATCCTGGTGGTCTAGTGTAGAGATAGAGCTCATTGTAAGTTTGCTAGCTGACTAATCTGTGAATATGTGAATTTTATATTCCCTGGTGGTCTAGAATATAGATTGAGTTCATTGTATACTTTCTGGCTGAGGTATTAATAGGTGAATTCTATATTACCTGGTGGTCTAGGGCAGTGATAGAGTTCACAGTAAATTTTCTGGCTGTGTAATATGTATAAGGGTGAATGTTATATTCCCTGGTGGTCTAGGGCAGTCATAGAGTTCACTGTAAATCCTCTGGCTGTCTAATCTGTATAAGGGTGAATTTTATATTCCCTGGTGGTCTAGGGCAGTGATAGAGTTCACTGTAAATTATCTGGCTGTGTAATCTGTATAAGGGTGAATTTTATATTCCCTGGTGGTCTAGGGCAGTGATAGAGTTCACTGTAAATTCTCTGGCTGTCTAATCTGTATAAGGGTGAATTTTATATTCCCTGGTGGTCTAGGGCAGTGATAGAGTTCACTGTAAATCCTCTGGCTGTGTAATATGTATAAGGGTGAATTTTATATTCCCTGGTGGTCTAGGGCAGTCATAGAGTTCACTGTAAATCCTCTGGCTGTCTAATCTGTATAAGGGTGAATTTTATATTCCCTGGTGGTCTAGGGCAGTGATAGAGTTCACTGTAAATTCTCTGGCTGTGTAATATGTATAAGGGTGAATTTTATATTCCCTGGTGGTCTAGGGCAGTGATAGAGTTCACTGTAAATTATCTGGCTGTGTAATCTGTATAAGGGTGAATTTTATATTCCCTGGTGGTCTAGGGCAGTGATAGAGTTCACTGTAAATTCTCTGGCTGTCTAATCTGTATAAGGGTGAATTTTATATTCCCTGGTGGTCTAGGGCAGTGATAGAGTTCACTGTAAATCCTCTGGCTGTGTAATATGTATAAGGGTGAATTTTATATTCCCTGGTGGTCTAGGGCAGTCATAGAGTTCACTGTAAATCCTCTGGCTGTCTAATCTGTATAAGGGTGAATTTTATATTCCCTGGTGGTCTAGGGCAGTGATAGAGTTCACTGTAAATTCTCTGGCTGTGTAATATGTATAAGGGTGAATTTTATATTCCCTGGTGGTCTAGGGCAGTCATAGAGTTCACTGTAAATCCTCTGGCTGTCTAATCTGTATAAGGGTGAATTTTATATTCCCTGGTGGTCTAGGGCAGTGATAGAGTTCACTGTAAATCCTCTGGCTGTCTAATCTGTATAAGGGTGAATTTTATATTCCCTGGTGGTCTAGGGTAGTGATAGAGTTCACTGTAAATTATCTGGCTGTCTAATCTGTAGAAGGGTGAATTTTATATTCCTTGGTGGTCTAGGGCAGTGATAGAGTTCACTGTAAATTATCTGGCTGTCTAATCTGTAGAAGGGTGAGTTTTATATTCCCTGGTGGTCTAGGGTAGTGATAGAGTTCACTGTACATTATCTGGCTGTCTAATCTGTATAAGGGTGAATTTTATATTCCTTGGTGGTCTAGGGTAGTGATAGAGTTCACTGTAAATTATCTGGCTGTCTAATCTGTAGAAGGGTGAATTTTATATTCCTTGGTGGTCTAGGGCAGTGATAGAGTTCACTGTAAATTATCTGGCTGTCTAATCTGTAGAAGGGTGAGTTTTATATTCCCTGGTGGTCTAGGGTAGTGATAGAGTTCACTGTACATTATCTGGCTGTCTAATCTGTATAAGGGTGAATTTTATATTCCCTGGTGGTCTAGGACAGTGAAAAGGTCAATGGAATTGTTCTTGGGAAACCATTTTTCCCAACTCAGGAGACATTTTCTTTCATTATTCACGGCGTTAGATCCCTTCTTATAATAAATAGACAGTGGTCCTGAGGAGAGGAGACCCCTCTGTGACATCATATACTCTAAAGGGGTTTCCAGGAATAGAAAAATATGGCTGCTTTCTACGACAAGTGGCGCCACACCTGACTAAAGTTTGTGTGTGGTATTGCATCCGAGCTCCATTCAATGGGCCAGAGTTAAGACACTCCACAGAACCTATAGACAGGTGTGGCAATGTTTTGGTAAGACATGGCATGTTGTTCTAATCCTGGACAATTCCTTTAAGACTGTTCAGGACAACAGAAGTGTCAGAGTGTGTGACAGAGTTATACATTTATTTATGTATTTCCAGGAGGAATAACAGAGGGACGCTGTATATATTTCAGGGAATGAAAGTATATACCTACGACTTTTCTTTTCAAGCGTATGCATATAGTTCACCGACCATAATTCGCACGAACACATTCAGACGGTTGTCCGAAGCAGGAAGGGGTTAACCCTCCATTGCACTTCCCAGCAGGGAATGCTTGTGCCGGCCCTGCCCTATGTATGGGCTGTAATGTAGCTGTAAGTCATGTCAGACGACGGCTCTCCGGAGGGAAGAAAATAAACATACAAGAAGTTACCATAACACATCAATGTCAGCGAATAAAGGGGAACCCCAGCGACAGGAAGAGTAGAGGGAGGGGCTTCAGGCTGGGATCTGTCTACTATCCCATAAAAAGACTAGGTCACATTACACAACTGCGGAGCAGGTGAATCCAGTGCCACGCCCAGAAGGTGCATGAGGTGTGCAGGTGCATAGGGAATACTACCTACCCCTACAACAGGGGGCGCCATAACAACCTGCCTACCAAGGCTTATGACCACTAGGATAGTTTAGCAATATTAGTTATACATGGTATAGCAGTGTGTATGTATGGTGGTGATATTTTAAAACTATATGGTAGTATTATATTAGCACTGATAGTATTATTTGAGCATTGCAGGTAGGTATTATTTGAGTGCTGTATGATGTTATTATTTGAATACTGTATGGCGGTATTCATGAAACACTGTATGACGGTGTTGTTTGAGCACGTATGATGGTATTACTGGAGCGCTGTATGGTGGTATTATCTGAGCACTATATGATGATACTAGTGGATCACTGTTCGGTAGTATTAACCATGCACTGTGTGGTAATATTACTAGAGTTCTGTATGGTGGTATTATCTGTGCACTGCATGGTGGTATTATTTGAGCACTGTATGGTGTTATTTGAGCACTGTAAGAAGGTATTATTTGAGCACTGTATGGTGGTATTAGTTGAGCACTGTATGGTGGTATTATTTGAGCAATATATGGTGATGTTATTTGAGCACTGTATGGTGGTATTATTTTGAGCACTGTATGATGGTATTATTTGAGCACTATATAGTGATGTTATTTGAGCACTGCATGGTGGTATTATTTGAGTACTGTATGGTGATATTATTTGAGCACTGTATGATGGTATTATTTGAGCACTGTATGGTGATATTATTTGAGCACTGTATGGTGGTATTATTTGAGCACTGTATGGTGATATTATTTGAGCACTGTATGGTGGTATTATTTGAGCAATATATGGTGATGTTATTTGAGCACTGTATGGTGGTATTATTTTGAGCACTGTATGATGGTATTATTTGAGCACTGTATGGTGATATTATTTGAGCACTGTATGGTGGTATTATTTGAGCAATATATGGTGATGTTATTTGAGCACTGTATGGTGGTATTATTTTGAGCACTGTATGATGGTATTATTTGAGCACTGTATGTTGGTATTATTTGAGCACTGTATGGTGGTATTATTTTGAGCACTATATGATGATATTATTTGAGCACTGTATGGTGGTATTATTTGAGCACTATATGGTAATGTTATTTGAGCACTGTATGGTGGTATTATTTGAGCACTGTATGATGGTATTATTTGAGCACTGTATGGTGGTATTATTTGAGCACTGTATGATGGTATTATTTGAGCACTGTATGGTGGTATTTGAGCACTGTAGGGTGGTATAATTTTGAGCACTGTATGATGGTATTATTTGAGCACTATATGGTGGTATTATTTGAGCACTGCATGGTGGTATTATTTGAACACTGTATGAAGGTATTATTTGAGCACTGTATGTTGGTATTATTTGAGCACTGTATGGTGGTATTATTTGAGTACTGTATGATGGTATTATTTGAGCACTGTATGATGGTATTATTTGAGCACTGTATGGTGATGTTATTTGAGCACTGTATGATGGTATCATTTGAG